>NW_027167653.1:300000-447268 GCF_040954835.1 Lepisosteus oculatus | reverse complement strand
CCTGCCTGCCGAAAAAAAAAGAAAGAAAAGGTGGATATACTAAGTTTTTGGGAGGGAAAACGCCCAGCTGTCGAAAGGGGCCCGCCTGCAGGGACGGGGACGGACACAGCAAGCAAGCAAGCAAGCAAGCAAGCAAGCCAGCAAGCCAGCAAGCCAGCAAGCCAGCAAGCCAGCAAGCCAGCAAGCAAGCCACGCCTGCCTCCCTGGGAAAAGGCTGAAAAACCTAAGTTTTTTGGAGGGAAAACGCACGGGAGCCGAAAAGGGGGCCGGCCTGCTTGCCCAGAGAGTCGAGACGCGGGAGAGCGCACAGAGGGAGCACGGGAACGGAGAGGGCGAGAGAGAGACGGACACAGAGACACACAGATGGACGAGGGACGAGGGACGAGACCCGAGAAGAAGGAGCTCCAGTCCGCTTCGCTCGCTACGTCTGTCTTTTCACCGCTGAGAGAAGGTGGTGCACCGCTCCCGGAGGCGCTGCAATACCGGGCCGATGCGTGGAGAGGACGGAGCAAGCTCCTGATCCAGCTCCCTGTTCCAAAAATCCGTTTAATATGTGGTCCCCCGATGGGGGACGTATCAGATATTAAACTGATAAGAACAGATACTACACTTGATCTTAGCCAAAAGGCCGAGAAGCGATGCCCACAAAGGCGCGGAGCGACGCGCGGGCGTTCCGCTGGCGCACAGTGGCGCAGGCCGACTCCTCTGGAGCCCGGGACCCGCGCGGCTGCCGGCCTCCCTGCAGCCAGAGGCCTCGAAGCGGGACGCTGCTCCCCCTCTCTCTTGCCTGCCTGGCTGCCTTCCTGCCAGTCCCGGGCGGGGGCCCTGCTCTTTGATCTTCTGTCAACGGCCCGACAACGACCGCAGCCGCAGGGGGCGCCAGCCGCCCGGCCTCCTTAGCTTAGGCCCCTCCCACCGGCAGCAGCTGTGCCCAACCGGCTGCGAGCGAAAGCCGAGCGCCAGCACCTGCGGGCAGAGGCAAGGGGCAGCTCTCTCTCCGGAGGGAGGGACGGGGACGCGCGCACGCACACACACACGCCTGCCTGCCGAAAAAAAAAGAAAGAAAAGGTGGATATACTAAGTTTTTGGGAGGGAAAACGCCCAGCTGTCGAAAGGGGCCCGCCTGCAGGGACGGGGACGGACACACGCAAGCAAGCAAGCAAGCAAGCAAGCAAGCCAGCAAGCCAGCAAGCCAGCAAGCCAGCAAGCCAGCAAGCCAGCAAGCAAGCCACGCCTGCCTCCCTGGGAAAAGGCTGAAAAACCTAAGTTTTTTGGAGGGAAAACGCACGGGAGCCGAAAAGGGGGCCGGCCTGCTTGCCCAGAGAGTCGAGACGCGGGAGAGCGCACAGAGGGAGCACGGGAACGGAGAGGGCGAGAGAGAGACGGACACAGAGACACACAGATGGACGAGGGACGAGGGACGAGACCCGAGAAGAAGGAGCTCCAGTCCGCTTCGCTCGCTACGTCTGTCTTTTCACCGCTGAGAGAAGGTGGTGCACCGCTCCCGGAGGCGCTGCAATACCGGGCCGATGCGTGGAGAGGACGGAGCAAGCTCCTGATCCAGCTCCCTGTTCCAAAAATCCGTTTAATATGTGGTCCCCCGATGGGGGACGTATCAGATATTAAACTGATAAGAACAGATACTACACTTGATCTTAGCCAAAAGGCCGAGAAGCGATGCCCACAAAGGCGCGGAGCGACGCGCGGGCGTTCCGCTGGCGCACAGTGGCGCAGGCCGACTCCTCTGGAGCCCGGGACCCGCGCGGCTGCCGGCCTCCCTGCAGCCAGAGGCCTCGAAGCGGGACGCTGCTCCCCCTCTCTCTTGCCTGCCTGGCTGCCTTCCTGCCAGTCCCGGGCGGGGGCCCTGCTCTTTGATCTTCTGTCAACGGCCCGACAACGACCGCAGCCGCAGGGGGCGCCAGCCGCCCGGCCTCCTTAGCTTAGGCCCCTCCCACCGGCAGCAGCTGTGCCCAACCGGCTGCGAGCGAAAGCCGAGCGCCAGCACCTGCGGGCAGAGGCAAGGGGCAGCTCTCTCTCCGGAGGGAGGGACGGGGACGCGCGCACGCACACACACACGCCTGCCTGCCGAAAAAAAAAGAAAGAAAAGGTGGATATACTAAGTTTTTGGGAGGGAAAACGCCCAGCTGTCGAAAGGGGCCCGCCTGCAGGGACGGGGACGGACACACAGCAAGCAAGCAAGCAAGCAAGCAAGCAAGCCAGCAAGCCAGCAAGCCAGCAAGCCAGCAAGCCAGCAAGCCAGCAAGCAAGCCACGCCTGCCTCCCTGGGAAAAGGCTGAAAAACCTAAGTTTTTTGGAGGGAAAACGCACGGGAGCCGAAAAGGGGGCCGGCCTGCTTGCCCAGAGAGTCGAGACGCGGGAGAGCGCACAGAGGGAGCACGGGAACGGAGAGGGCGAGAGAGAGACGGACACAGAGACACACAGATGGACGAGGGACGAGGGACGAGACCCGAGAAGAAGGAGCTCCAGTCCGCTTCGCTCGCTACGTCTGTCTTTTCACCGCTGAGAGAAGGTGGTGCACCGCTCCCGGAGGCGCTGCAATACCGGGCCGATGCGTGGAGAGGACGGAGCAAGCTCCTGATCCAGCTCCCTGTTCCAAAAATCCGTTTAATATGTGGTCCCCCGATGGGGGACGTATCAGATATTAAACTGATAAGAACAGATACTACACTTGATCTTAGCCAAAAGGCCGAGAAGCGATGCCCACAAAGGCGCGGAGCGACGCGCGGGCGTTCCGCTGGCGCACAGTGGCGCAGGCCGACTCCTCTGGAGCCCGGGACCCGCGCGGCTGCCGGCCTCCCTGCAGCCAGAGGCCTCGAAGCGGGACGCTGCTCCCCCTCTCTCTTGCCTGCCTGGCTGCCTTCCTGCCAGTCCCGGGCGGGGGCCCTGCTCTTTGATCTTCTGTCAACGGCCCGACAACGACCGCAGCCGCAGGGGGCGCCAGCCGCCCGGCCTCCTTAGCTTAGGCCCCTCCCACCGGCAGCAGCTGTGCCCAACCGGCTGCGAGCGAAAGCCGAGCGCCAGCACCTGCGGGCAGAGGCAAGGGGCAGCTCTCTCTCCGGAGGGAGGGACGGGGACGCGCGCACGCACACACACACGCCTGCCTGCCGAAAAAAAAAGAAAGAAAAGGTGGATATACTAAGTTTTTGGGAGGGAAAACGCCCAGCTGTCGAAAGGGGCCCGCCTGCAGGGACGGGGACGGACACACGCAAGCAAGCAAGCAAGCAAGCAAGCAAGCCAGCAAGCCAGCAAGCCAGCAAGCCAGCAAGCCAGCAAGCCAGCAAGCAAGCCACGCCTGCCTCCCTGGGAAAAGGCTGAAAAACCTAAGTTTTTTGGAGGGAAAACGCACGGGAGCCGAAAAGGGGGCCGGCCTGCTTGCCCAGAGAGTCGAGACGCGGGAGAGCGCACAGAGGGAGCACGGGAACGGAGAGGGCGAGAGAGAGACGGACACAGAGACACACAGATGGACGAGGGACGAGGGACGAGACCCGAGAAGAAGGAGCTCCAGTCCGCTTCGCTCGCTACGTCTGTCTTTTCACCGCTGAGAGAAGGTGGTGCACCGCTCCCGGAGGCGCTGCAATACCGGGCCGATGCGTGGAGAGGACGGAGCAAGCTCCTGATCCAGCTCCCTGTTCCAAAAATCCGTTTAATATGTGGTCCCCCGATGGGGGACGTATCAGATATTAAACTGATAAGAACAGATACTACACTTGATCTTAGCCAAAAGGCCGAGAAGCGATGCCCACAAAGGCGCGGAGCGACGCGCGGGCGTTCCGCTGGCGCACAGTGGCGCAGGCCGACTCCTCTGGAGCCCGGGACCCGCGCGGCTGCCGGCCTCCCTGCAGCCAGAGGCCTCGAAGCGGGACGCTGCTCCCCCTCTCTCTTGCCTGCCTGGCTGCCTTCCTGCCAGTCCCGGGCGGGGGCCCTGCTCTTTGATCTTCTGTCAACGGCCCGACAACGACCGCAGCCGCAGGGGGCGCCAGCCGCCCGGCCTCCTTAGCTTAGGCCCCTCCCACCGGCAGCAGCTGTGCCCAACCGGCTGCGAGCGAAAGCCGAGCGCCAGCACCTGCGGGCAGAGGCAAGGGGCAGCTCTCTCTCCGGAGGGAGGGACGGGGACGCGCGCACGCACACACACACGCCTGCCTGCCGAAAAAAAAAGAAAGAAAAGGTGGATATACTAAGTTTTTGGGAGGGAAAACGCCCAGCTGTCGAAAGGGGCCCGCCTGCAGGGACGGGGACGGACACACGCAAGCAAGCAAGCAAGCAAGCAAGCAAGCCAGCAAGCCAGCAAGCCAGCAAGCCAGCAAGCCAGCAAGCCAGCAAGCAAGCCACGCCTGCCTCCCTGGGAAAAGGCTGAAAAACCTAAGTTTTTTGGAGGGAAAACGCACGGGAGCCGAAAAGGGGGCCGGCCTGCTTGCCCAGAGAGTCGAGACGCGGGAGAGCGCACAGAGGGAGCACGGGAACGGAGAGGGCGAGAGAGAGACGGACACAGAGACACACAGATGGACGAGGGACGAGGGACGAGACCCGAGAAGAAGGAGCTCCAGTCCGCTTCGCTCGCTACGTCTGTCTTTTCACCGCTGAGAGAAGGTGGTGCACCGCTCCCGGAGGCGCTGCAATACCGGGCCGATGCGTGGAGAGGACGGAGCAAGCTCCTGATCCAGCTCCCTGTTCCAAAAATCCGTTTAATATGTGGTCCCCCGATGGGGGACGTATCAGATATTAAACTGATAAGAACAGATACTACACTTGATCTTAGCCAAAAGGCCGAGAAGCGATGCCCACAAAGGCGCGGAGCGACGCGCGGGCGTTCCGCTGGCGCACAGTGGCGCAGGCCGACTCCTCTGGAGCCCGGGACCCGCGCGGCTGCCGGCCTCCCTGCAGCCAGAGGCCTCGAAGCGGGACGCTGCTCCCCCTCTCTCTTGCCTGCCTGGCTGCCTTCCTGCCAGTCCCGGGCGGGGGCCCTGCTCTTTGATCTTCTGTCAACGGCCCGACAACGACCGCAGCCGCAGGGGGCGCCAGCCGCCCGGCCTCCTTAGCTTAGGCCCCTCCCACCGGCAGCAGCTGTGCCCAACCGGCTGCGAGCGAAAGCCGAGCGCCAGCACCTGCGGGCAGAGGCAAGGGGCAGCTCTCTCTCCGGAGGGAGGGACGGGGACGCGCGCACGCACACACACACGCCTGCCTGCCGAAAAAAAAAGAAAGAAAAGGTGGATATACTAAGTTTTTGGGAGGGAAAACGCCCAGCTGTCGAAAGGGGCCCGCCTGCAGGGACGGGGACGGACACACGCAAGCAAGCAAGCAAGCAAGCAAGCAAGCCAGCAAGCCAGCAAGCCAGCAAGCCAGCAAGCCAGCAAGCCAGCAAGCAAGCCACGCCTGCCTCCCTGGGAAAAGGCTGAAAAACCTAAGTTTTTTGGAGGGAAAACGCACGGGAGCCGAAAAGGGGGCCGGCCTGCTTGCCCAGAGAGTCGAGACGCGGGAGAGCGCACAGAGGGAGCACGGGAACGGAGAGGGCGAGAGAGAGACGGACACAGAGACACACAGATGGACGAGGGACGAGGGACGAGACCCGAGAAGAAGGAGCTCCAGTCCGCTTCGCTCGCTACGTCTGTCTTTTCACCGCTGAGAGAAGGTGGTGCACCGCTCCCGGAGGCGCTGCAATACCGGGCCGATGCGTGGAGAGGACGGAGCAAGCTCCTGATCCAGCTCCCTGTTCCAAAAATCCGTTTAATATGTGGTCCCCCGATGGGGGACGTATCAGATATTAAACTGATAAGAACAGATACTACACTTGATCTTAGCCAAAAGGCCGAGAAGCGATGCCCACAAAGGCGCGGAGCGACGCGCGGGCGTTCCGCTGGCGCACAGTGGCGCAGGCCGACTCCTCTGGAGCCCGGGACCCGCGCGGCTGCCGGCCTCCCTGCAGCCAGAGGCCTCGAAGCGGGACGCTGCTCCCCCTCTCTCTTGCCTGCCTGGCTGCCTTCCTGCCAGTCCCGGGCGGGGGCCCTGCTCTTTGATCTTCTGTCAACGGCCCGACAACGACCGCAGCCGCAGGGGGCGCCAGCCGCCCGGCCTCCTTAGCTTAGGCCCCTCCCACCGGCAGCAGCTGTGCCCAACCGGCTGCGAGCGAAAGCCGAGCGCCAGCACCTGCGGGCAGAGGCAAGGGGCAGCTCTCTCTCCGGAGGGAGGGACGGGGACGCGCGCACGCACACACACACGCCTGCCTGCCGAAAAAAAAAGAAAGAAAAGGTGGATATACTAAGTTTTTGGGAGGGAAAACGCCCAGCTGTCGAAAGGGGCCCGCCTGCAGGGACGGGGACGGACACACGCAAGCAAGCAAGCAAGCAAGCAAGCAAGCCAGCAAGCCAGCAAGCCAGCAAGCCAGCAAGCCAGCAAGCCAGCAAGCAAGCCACGCCTGCCTCCCTGGGAAAAGGCTGAAAAACCTAAGTTTTTTGGAGGGAAAACGCACGGGAGCCGAAAAGGGGGCCGGCCTGCTTGCCCAGAGAGTCGAGACGCGGGAGAGCGCACAGAGGGAGCACGGGAACGGAGAGGGCGAGAGAGAGACGGACACAGAGACACACAGATGGACGAGGGACGAGGGACGAGACCCGAGAAGAAGGAGCTCCAGTCCGCTTCGCTCGCTACGTCTGTCTTTTCACCGCTGAGAGAAGGTGGTGCACCGCTCCCGGAGGCGCTGCAATACCGGGCCGATGCGTGGAGAGGACGGAGCAAGCTCCTGATCCAGCTCCCTGTTCCAAAAATCCGTTTAATATGTGGTCCCCCGATGGGGGACGTATCAGATATTAAACTGATAAGAACAGATACTACACTTGATCTTAGCCAAAAGGCCGAGAAGCGATGCCCACAAAGGCGCGGAGCGACGCGCGGGCGTTCCGCTGGCGCACAGTGGCGCAGGCCGACTCCTCTGGAGCCCGGGACCCGCGCGGCTGCCGGCCTCCCTGCAGCCAGAGGCCTCGAAGCGGGACGCTGCTCCCCCTCTCTCTTGCCTGCCTGGCTGCCTTCCTGCCAGTCCCGGGCGGGGGCCCTGCTCTTTGATCTTCTGTCAACGGCCCGACAACGACCGCAGCCGCAGGGGGCGCCAGCCGCCCGGCCTCCTTAGCTTAGGCCCCTCCCACCGGCAGCAGCTGTGCCCAACCGGCTGCGAGCGAAAGCCGAGCGCCAGCACCTGCGGGCAGAGGCAAGGGGCAGCTCTCTCTCCGGAGGGAGGGACGGGGACGCGCGCACGCACACACACACGCCTGCCTGCCGAAAAAAAAAGAAAGAAAAGGTGGATATACTAAGTTTTTGGGAGGGAAAACGCCCAGCTGTCGAAAGGGGCCCGCCTGCAGGGACGGGGACGGACACACGCAAGCAAGCAAGCAAGCAAGCAAGCAAGCCAGCAAGCCAGCAAGCCAGCAAGCCAGCAAGCCAGCAAGCCAGCAAGCAAGCCACGCCTGCCTCCCTGGGAAAAGGCTGAAAAACCTAAGTTTTTTGGAGGGAAAACGCACGGGAGCCGAAAAGGGGGCCGGCCTGCTTGCCCAGAGAGTCGAGACGCGGGAGAGCGCACAGAGGGAGCACGGGAACGGAGAGGGCGAGAGAGAGACGGACACAGAGACACACAGATGGACGAGGGACGAGGGACGAGACCCGAGAAGAAGGAGCTCCAGTCCGCTTCGCTCGCTACGTCTGTCTTTTCACCGCTGAGAGAAGGTGGTGCACCGCTCCCGGAGGCGCTGCAATACCGGGCCGATGCGTGGAGAGGACGGAGCAAGCTCCTGATCCAGCTCCCTGTTCCAAAAATCCGTTTAATATGTGGTCCCCCGATGGGGGACGTATCAGATATTAAACTGATAAGAACAGATACTACACTTGATCTTAGCCAAAAGGCCGAGAAGCGATGCCCACAAAGGCGCGGAGCGACGCGCGGGCGTTCCGCTGGCGCACAGTGGCGCAGGCCGACTCCTCTGGAGCCCGGGACCCGCGCGGCTGCCGGCCTCCCTGCAGCCAGAGGCCTCGAAGCGGGACGCTGCTCCCCCTCTCTCTTGCCTGCCTGGCTGCCTTCCTGCCAGTCCCGGGCGGGGGCCCTGCTCTTTGATCTTCTGTCAACGGCCCGACAACGACCGCAGCCGCAGGGGGCGCCAGCCGCCCGGCCTCCTTAGCTTAGGCCCCTCCCACCGGCAGCAGCTGTGCCCAACCGGCTGCGAGCGAAAGCCGAGCGCCAGCACCTGCGGGCAGAGGCAAGGGGCAGCTCTCTCTCCGGAGGGAGGGACGGGGACGCGCGCACGCACACACACACGCCTGCCTGCCGAAAAAAAAAGAAAGAAAAGGTGGATATACTAAGTTTTTGGGAGGGAAAACGCCCAGCTGTCGAAAGGGGCCCGCCTGCAGGGACGGGGACGGACACACGCAAGCAAGCAAGCAAGCAAGCAAGCAAGCCAGCAAGCCAGCAAGCCAGCAAGCCAGCAAGCCAGCAAGCCAGCAAGCAAGCCACGCCTGCCTCCCTGGGAAAAGGCTGAAAAACCTAAGTTTTTTGGAGGGAAAACGCACGGGAGCCGAAAAGGGGGCCGGCCTGCTTGCCCAGAGAGTCGAGACGCGGGAGAGCGCACAGAGGGAGCACGGGAACGGAGAGGGCGAGAGAGAGACGGACACAGAGACACACAGATGGACGAGGGACGAGGGACGAGACCCGAGAAGAAGGAGCTCCAGTCCGCTTCGCTCGCTACGTCTGTCTTTTCACCGCTGAGAGAAGGTGGTGCACCGCTCCCGGAGGCGCTGCAATACCGGGCCGATGCGTGGAGAGGACGGAGCAAGCTCCTGATCCAGCTCCCTGTTCCAAAAATCCGTTTAATATGTGGTCCCCCGATGGGGGACGTATCAGATATTAAACTGATAAGAACAGATACTACACTTGATCTTAGCCAAAAGGCCGAGAAGCGATGCCCACAAAGGCGCGGAGCGACGCGCGGGCGTTCCGCTGGCGCACAGTGGCGCAGGCCGACTCCTCTGGAGCCCGGGACCCGCGCGGCTGCCGGCCTCCCTGCAGCCAGAGGCCTCGAAGCGGGACGCTGCTCCCCCTCTCTCTTGCCTGCCTGGCTGCCTTCCTGCCAGTCCCGGGCGGGGGCCCTGCTCTTTGATCTTCTGTCAACGGCCCGACAACGACCGCAGCCGCAGGGGGCGCCAGCCGCCCGGCCTCCTTAGCTTAGGCCCCTCCCACCGGCAGCAGCTGTGCCCAACCGGCTGCGAGCGAAAGCCGAGCGCCAGCACCTGCGGGCAGAGGCAAGGGGCAGCTCTCTCTCCGGAGGGAGGGACGGGGACGCGCGCACGCACACACACACGCCTGCCTGCCGAAAAAAAAAGAAAGAAAAGGTGGATATACTAAGTTTTTGGGAGGGAAAACGCCCAGCTGTCGAAAGGGGCCCGCCTGCAGGGACGGGGACGGACACACGCAAGCAAGCAAGCAAGCAAGCAAGCAAGCCAGCAAGCCAGCAAGCCAGCAAGCCAGCAAGCCAGCAAGCCAGCAAGCAAGCCACGCCTGCCTCCCTGGGAAAAGGCTGAAAAACCTAAGTTTTTTGGAGGGAAAACGCACGGGAGCCGAAAAGGGGGCCGGCCTGCTTGCCCAGAGAGTCGAGACGCGGGAGAGCGCACAGAGGGAGCACGGGAACGGAGAGGGCGAGAGAGAGACGGACACAGAGACACACAGATGGACGAGGGACGAGGGACGAGACCCGAGAAGAAGGAGCTCCAGTCCGCTTCGCTCGCTACGTCTGTCTTTTCACCGCTGAGAGAAGGTGGTGCACCGCTCCCGGAGGCGCTGCAATACCGGGCCGATGCGTGGAGAGGACGGAGCAAGCTCCTGATCCAGCTCCCTGTTCCAAAAATCCGTTTAATATGTGGTCCCCCGATGGGGGACGTATCAGATATTAAACTGATAAGAACAGATACTACACTTGATCTTAGCCAAAAGGCCGAGAAGCGATGCCCACAAAGGCGCGGAGCGACGCGCGGGCGTTCCGCTGGCGCACAGTGGCGCAGGCCGACTCCTCTGGAGCCCGGGACCCGCGCGGCTGCCGGCCTCCCTGCAGCCAGAGGCCTCGAAGCGGGACGCTGCTCCCCCTCTCTCTTGCCTGCCTGGCTGCCTTCCTGCCAGTCCCGGGCGGGGGCCCTGCTCTTTGATCTTCTGTCAACGGCCCGACAACGACCGCAGCCGCAGGGGGCGCCAGCCGCCCGGCCTCCTTAGCTTAGGCCCCTCCCACCGGCAGCAGCTGTGCCCAACCGGCTGCGAGCGAAAGCCGAGCGCCAGCACCTGCGGGCAGAGGCAAGGGGCAGCTCTCTCTCCGGAGGGAGGGACGGGGACGCGCGCACGCACACACACACGCCTGCCTGCCGAAAAAAAAAGAAAGAAAAGGTGGATATACTAAGTTTTTGGGAGGGAAAACGCCCAGCTGTCGAAAGGGGCCCGCCTGCAGGGACGGGGACGGACACACAGCAAGCAAGCAAGCAAGCAAGCAAGCAAGCCAGCAAGCCAGCAAGCCAGCAAGCCAGCAAGCCAGCAAGCCAGCAAGCAAGCCACGCCTGCCTCCCTGGGAAAAGGCTGAAAAACCTAAGTTTTTTGGAGGGAAAACGCACGGGAGCCGAAAAGGGGGCCGGCCTGCTTGCCCAGAGAGTCGAGACGCGGGAGAGCGCACAGAGGGAGCACGGGAACGGAGAGGGCGAGAGAGAGACGGACACAGAGACACACAGATGGACGAGGGACGAGGGACGAGACCCGAGAAGAAGGAGCTCCAGTCCGCTTCGCTCGCTACGTCTGTCTTTTCACCGCTGAGAGAAGGTGGTGCACCGCTCCCGGAGGCGCTGCAATACCGGGCCGATGCGTGGAGAGGACGGAGCAAGCTCCTGATCCAGCTCCCTGTTCCAAAAATCCGTTTAATATGTGGTCCCCCGATGGGGGACGTATCAGATATTAAACTGATAAGAACAGATACTACACTTGATCTTAGCCAAAAGGCCGAGAAGCGATGCCCACAAAGGCGCGGAGCGACGCGCGGGCGTTCCGCTGGCGCACAGTGGCGCAGGCCGACTCCTCTGGAGCCCGGGACCCGCGCGGCTGCCGGCCTCCCTGCAGCCAGAGGCCTCGAAGCGGGACGCTGCTCCCCCTCTCTCTTGCCTGCCTGGCTGCCTTCCTGCCAGTCCCGGGCGGGGGCCCTGCTCTTTGATCTTCTGTCAACGGCCCGACAACGACCGCAGCCGCAGGGGGCGCCAGCCGCCCGGCCTCCTTAGCTTAGGCCCCTCCCACCGGCAGCAGCTGTGCCCAACCGGCTGCGAGCGAAAGCCGAGCGCCAGCACCTGCGGGCAGAGGCAAGGGGCAGCTCTCTCTCCGGAGGGAGGGACGGGGACGCGCGCACGCACACACACACGCCTGCCTGCCGAAAAAAAAAGAAAGAAAAGGTGGATATACTAAGTTTTTGGGAGGGAAAACGCCCAGCTGTCGAAAGGGGCCCGCCTGCAGGGACGGGGACGGACACACGCAAGCAAGCAAGCAAGCAAGCAAGCACAGCAAGCCAGCAAGCCAGCAAGCCAGCAAGCCAGCAAGCCAGCAAGCAAGCCACGCCTGCCTCCCTGGGAAAAGGCTGAAAAACCTAAGTTTTTTGGAGGGAAAACGCACGGGAGCCGAAAAGGGGGCCGGCCTGCTTGCCCAGAGAGTCGAGACGCGGGAGAGCGCACAGAGGGAGCACGGGAACGGAGAGGGCGAGAGAGAGACGGACACAGAGACACACAGATGGACGAGGGACGAGGGACGAGACCCGAGAAGAAGGAGCTCCAGTCCGCTTCGCTCGCTACGTCTGTCTTTTCACCGCTGAGAGAAGGTGGTGCACCGCTCCCGGAGGCGCTGCAATACCGGGCCGATGCGTGGAGAGGACGGAGCAAGCTCCTGATCCAGCTCCCTGTTCCAAAAATCCGTTTAATATGTGGTCCCCCGATGGGGGACGTATCAGATATTAAACTGATAAGAACAGATACTACACTTGATCTTAGCCAAAAGGCCGAGAAGCGATGCCCACAAAGGCGCGGAGCGACGCGCGGGCGTTCCGCTGGCGCACAGTGGCGCAGGCCGACTCCTCTGGAGCCCGGGACCCGCGCGGCTGCCGGCCTCCCTGCAGCCAGAGGCCTCGAAGCGGGACGCTGCTCCCCCTCTCTCTTGCCTGCCTGGCTGCCTTCCTGCCAGTCCCGGGCGGGGGCCCTGCTCTTTGATCTTCTGTCAACGGCCCGACAACGACCGCAGCCGCAGGGGGCGCCAGCCGCCCGGCCTCCTTAGCTTAGGCCCCTCCCACCGGCAGCAGCTGTGCCCAACCGGCTGCGAGCGAAAGCCGAGCGCCAGCACCTGCGGGCAGAGGCAAGGGGCAGCTCTCTCTCCGGAGGGAGGGACGGGGACGCGCGCACGCACACACACACGCCTGCCTGCCGAAAAAAAAAGAAAGAAAAGGTGGATATACTAAGTTTTTGGGAGGGAAAACGCCCAGCTGTCGAAAGGGGCCCGCCTGCAGGGACGGGGACGGACACACGCAAGCAAGCAAGCAAGCAAGCAAGCAAGCCAGCAAGCCAGCAAGCCAGCAAGCCAGCAAGCCAGCAAGCCAGCAAGCAAGCCACGCCTGCCTCCCTGGGAAAAGGCTGAAAAACCTAAGTTTTTTGGAGGGAAAACGCACGGGAGCCGAAAAGGGGGCCGGCCTGCTTGCCCAGAGAGTCGAGACGCGGGAGAGCGCACAGAGGGAGCACGGGAACGGAGAGGGCGAGAGAGAGACGGACACAGAGACACACAGATGGACGAGGGACGAGGGACGAGACCCGAGAAGAAGGAGCTCCAGTCCGCTTCGCTCGCTACGTCTGTCTTTTCACCGCTGAGAGAAGGTGGTGCACCGCTCCCGGAGGCGCTGCAATACCGGGCCGATGCGTGGAGAGGACGGAGCAAGCTCCTGATCCAGCTCCCTGTTCCAAAAATCCGTTTAATATGTGGTCCCCCGATGGGGGACGTATCAGATATTAAACTGATAAGAACAGATACTACACTTGATCTTAGCCAAAAGGCCGAGAAGCGATGCCCACAAAGGCGCGGAGCGACGCGCGGGCGTTCCGCTGGCGCACAGTGGCGCAGGCCGACTCCTCTGGAGCCCGGGACCCGCGCGGCTGCCGGCCTCCCTGCAGCCAGAGGCCTCGAAGCGGGACGCTGCTCCCCCTCTCTCTTGCCTGCCTGGCTGCCTTCCTGCCAGTCCCGGGCGGGGGCCCTGCTCTTTGATCTTCTGTCAACGGCCCGACAACGACCGCAGCCGCAGGGGGCGCCAGCCGCCCGGCCTCCTTAGCTTAGGCCCCTCCCACCGGCAGCAGCTGTGCCCAACCGGCTGCGAGCGAAAGCCGAGCGCCAGCACCTGCGGGCAGAGGCAAGGGGCAGCTCTCTCTCCGGAGGGAGGGACGGGGACGCGCGCACGCACACACACACGCCTGCCTGCCGAAAAAAAAAGAAAGAAAAGGTGGATATACTAAGTTTTTGGGAGGGAAAACGCCCAGCTGTCGAAAGGGGCCCGCCTGCAGGGACGGGGACGGACACACGCAAGCAAGCAAGCAAGCAAGCAAGCAAGCCAGCAAGCCAGCAAGCCAGCAAGCCAGCAAGCCAGCAAGCCAGCAAGCAAGCCACGCCTGCCTCCCTGGGAAAAGGCTGAAAAACCTAAGTTTTTTGGAGGGAAAACGCACGGGAGCCGAAAAGGGGGCCGGCCTGCTTGCCCAGAGAGTCGAGACGCGGGAGAGCGCACAGAGGGAGCACGGGAACGGAGAGGGCGAGAGAGAGACGGACACAGAGACACACAGATGGACGAGGGACGAGGGACGAGACCCGAGAAGAAGGAGCTCCAGTCCGCTTCGCTCGCTACGTCTGTCTTTTCACCGCTGAGAGAAGGTGGTGCACCGCTCCCGGAGGCGCTGCAATACCGGGCCGATGCGTGGAGAGGACGGAGCAAGCTCCTGATCCAGCTCCCTGTTCCAAAAATCCGTTTAATATGTGGTCCCCCGATGGGGGACGTATCAGATATTAAACTGATAAGAACAGATACTACACTTGATCTTAGCCAAAAGGCCGAGAAGCGATGCCCACAAAGGCGCGGAGCGACGCGCGGGCGTTCCGCTGGCGCACAGTGGCGCAGGCCGACTCCTCTGGAGCCCGGGACCCGCGCGGCTGCCGGCCTCCCTGCAGCCAGAGGCCTCGAAGCGGGACGCTGCTCCCCCTCTCTCTTGCCTGCCTGGCTGCCTTCCTGCCAGTCCCGGGCGGGGGCCCTGCTCTTTGATCTTCTGTCAACGGCCCGACAACGACCGCAGCCGCAGGGGGCGCCAGCCGCCCGGCCTCCTTAGCTTAGGCCCCTCCCACCGGCAGCAGCTGTGCCCAACCGGCTGCGAGCGAAAGCCGAGCGCCAGCACCTGCGGGCAGAGGCAAGGGGCAGCTCTCTCTCCGGAGGGAGGGACGGGGACGCGCGCACGCACACACACACGCCTGCCTGCCGAAAAAAAAAGAAAGAAAAGGTGGATATACTAAGTTTTTGGGAGGGAAAACGCCCAGCTGTCGAAAGGGGCCCGCCTGCAGGGACGGGGACGGACACACGCAAGCAAGCAAGCAAGCAAGCAAGCAAGCCAGCAAGCCAGCAAGCCAGCAAGCCAGCAAGCCAGCAAGCCAGCAAGCAAGCCACGCCTGCCTCCCTGGGAAAAGGCTGAAAAACCTAAGTTTTTTGGAGGGAAAACGCACGGGAGCCGAAAAGGGGGCCGGCCTGCTTGCCCAGAGAGTCGAGACGCGGGAGAGCGCACAGAGGGAGCACGGGAACGGAGAGGGCGAGAGAGAGACGGACACAGAGACACACAGATGGACGAGGGACGAGGGACGAGACCCGAGAAGAAGGAGCTCCAGTCCGCTTCGCTCGCTACGTCTGTCTTTTCACCGCTGAGAGAAGGTGGTGCACCGCTCCCGGAGGCGCTGCAATACCGGGCCGATGCGTGGAGAGGACGGAGCAAGCTCCTGATCCAGCTCCCTGTTCCAAAAATCCGTTTAATATGTGGTCCCCCGATGGGGGACGTATCAGATATTAAACTGATAAGAACAGATACTACACTTGATCTTAGCCAAAAGGCCGAGAAGCGATGCCCACAAAGGCGCGGAGCGACGCGCGGGCGTTCCGCTGGCGCACAGTGGCGCAGGCCGACTCCTCTGGAGCCCGGGACCCGCGCGGCTGCCGGCCTCCCTGCAGCCAGAGGCCTCGAAGCGGGACGCTGCTCCCCCTCTCTCTTGCCTGCCTGGCTGCCTTCCTGCCAGTCCCGGGCGGGGGCCCTGCTCTTTGATCTTCTGTCAACGGCCCGACAACGACCGCAGCCGCAGGGGGCGCCAGCCGCCCGGCCTCCTTAGCTTAGGCCCCTCCCACCGGCAGCAGCTGTGCCCAACCGGCTGCGAGCGAAAGCCGAGCGCCAGCACCTGCGGGCAGAGGCAAGGGGCAGCTCTCTCTCCGGAGGGAGGGACGGGGACGCGCGCACGCACACACACACGCCTGCCTGCCGAAAAAAAAAGAAAGAAAAGGTGGATATACTAAGTTTTTGGGAGGGAAAACGCCCAGCTGTCGAAAGGGGCCCGCCTGCAGGGACGGGGACGGACACACGCAAGCAAGCAAGCAAGCAAGCAAGCAAGCCAGCAAGCCAGCAAGCCAGCAAGCCAGCAAGCCAGCAAGCCAGCAAGCAAGCCACGCCTGCCTCCCTGGGAAAAGGCTGAAAAACCTAAGTTTTTTGGAGGGAAAACGCACGGGAGCCGAAAAGGGGGCCGGCCTGCTTGCCCAGAGAGTCGAGACGCGGGAGAGCGCACAGAGGGAGCACGGGAACGGAGAGGGCGAGAGAGAGACGGACACAGAGACACACAGATGGACGAGGGACGAGGGACGAGACCCGAGAAGAAGGAGCTCCAGTCCGCTTCGCTCGCTACGTCTGTCTTTTCACCGCTGAGAGAAGGTGGTGCACCGCTCCCGGAGGCGCTGCAATACCGGGCCGATGCGTGGAGAGGACGGAGCAAGCTCCTGATCCAGCTCCCTGTTCCAAAAATCCGTTTAATATGTGGTCCCCCGATGGGGGACGTATCAGATATTAAACTGATAAGAACAGATACTACACTTGATCTTAGCCAAAAGGCCGAGAAGCGATGCCCACAAAGGCGCGGAGCGACGCGCGGGCGTTCCGCTGGCGCACAGTGGCGCAGGCCGACTCCTCTGGAGCCCGGGACCCGCGCGGCTGCCGGCCTCCCTGCAGCCAGAGGCCTCGAAGCGGGACGCTGCTCCCCCTCTCTCTTGCCTGCCTGGCTGCCTTCCTGCCAGTCCCGGGCGGGGGCCCTGCTCTTTGATCTTCTGTCAACGGCCCGACAACGACCGCAGCCGCAGGGGGCGCCAGCCGCCCGGCCTCCTTAGCTTAGGCCCCTCCCACCGGCAGCAGCTGTGCCCAACCGGCTGCGAGCGAAAGCCGAGCGCCAGCACCTGCGGGCAGAGGCAAGGGGCAGCTCTCTCTCCGGAGGGAGGGACGGGGACGCGCGCACGCACACACACACGCCTGCCTGCCGAAAAAAAAAGAAAGAAAAGGTGGATATACTAAGTTTTTGGGAGGGAAAACGCCCAGCTGTCGAAAGGGGCCCGCCTGCAGGGACGGGGACGGACACACGCAAGCAAGCAAGCAAGCAAGCAAGCAAGCCAGCAAGCCAGCAAGCCAGCAAGCCAGCAAGCCAGCAAGCCAGCAAGCAAGCCACGCCTGCCTCCCTGGGAAAAGGCTGAAAAACCTAAGTTTTTTGGAGGGAAAACGCACGGGAGCCGAAAAGGGGGCCGGCCTGCTTGCCCAGAGAGTCGAGACGCGGGAGAGCGCACAGAGGGAGCACGGGAACGGAGAGGGCGAGAGAGAGACGGACACAGAGACACACAGATGGACGAGGGACGAGGGACGAGACCCGAGAAGAAGGAGCTCCAGTCCGCTTCGCTCGCTACGTCTGTCTTTTCACCGCTGAGAGAAGGTGGTGCACCGCTCCCGGAGGCGCTGCAATACCGGGCCGATGCGTGGAGAGGACGGAGCAAGCTCCTGATCCAGCTCCCTGTTCCAAAAATCCGTTTAATATGTGGTCCCCCGATGGGGGACGTATCAGATATTAAACTGATAAGAACAGATACTACACTTGATCTTAGCCAAAAGGCCGAGAAGCGATGCCCACAAAGGCGCGGAGCGACGCGCGGGCGTTCCGCTGGCGCACAGTGGCGCAGGCCGACTCCTCTGGAGCCCGGGACCCGCGCGGCTGCCGGCCTCCCTGCAGCCAGAGGCCTCGAAGCGGGACGCTGCTCCCCCTCTCTCTTGCCTGCCTGGCTGCCTTCCTGCCAGTCCCGGGCGGGGGCCCTGCTCTTTGATCTTCTGTCAACGGCCCGACAACGACCGCAGCCGCAGGGGGCGCCAGCCGCCCGGCCTCCTTAGCTTAGGCCCCTCCCACCGGCAGCAGCTGTGCCCAACCGGCTGCGAGCGAAAGCCGAGCGCCAGCACCTGCGGGCAGAGGCAAGGGGCAGCTCTCTCTCCGGAGGGAGGGACGGGGACGCGCGCACGCACACACACACGCCTGCCTGCCGAAAAAAAAAGAAAGAAAAGGTGGATATACTAAGTTTTTGGGAGGGAAAACGCCCAGCTGTCGAAAGGGGCCCGCCTGCAGGGACGGGGACGGACACACAGCAAGCAAGCAAGCAAGCAAGCAAGCAAGCCAGCAAGCCAGCAAGCCAGCAAGCCAGCAAGCCAGCAAGCCAGCAAGCAAGCCACGCCTGCCTCCCTGGGAAAAGGCTGAAAAACCTAAGTTTTTTGGAGGGAAAACGCACGGGAGCCGAAAAGGGGGCCGGCCTGCTTGCCCAGAGAGTCGAGACGCGGGAGAGCGCACAGAGGGAGCACGGGAACGGAGAGGGCGAGAGAGAGACGGACACAGAGACACACAGATGGACGAGGGACGAGGGACGAGACCCGAGAAGAAGGAGCTCCAGTCCGCTTCGCTCGCTACGTCTGTCTTTTCACCGCTGAGAGAAGGTGGTGCACCGCTCCCGGAGGCGCTGCAATACCGGGCCGATGCGTGGAGAGGACGGAGCAAGCTCCTGATCCAGCTCCCTGTTCCAAAAATCCGTTTAATATGTGGTCCCCCGATGGGGGACGTATCAGATATTAAACTGATAAGAACAGATACTACACTTGATCTTAGCCAAAAGGCCGAGAAGCGATGCCCACAAAGGCGCGGAGCGACGCGCGGGCGTTCCGCTGGCGCACAGTGGCGCAGGCCGACTCCTCTGGAGCCCGGGACCCGCGCGGCTGCCGGCCTCCCTGCAGCCAGAGGCCTCGAAGCGGGACGCTGCTCCCCCTCTCTCTTGCCTGCCTGGCTGCCTTCCTGCCAGTCCCGGGCGGGGGCCCTGCTCTTTGATCTTCTGTCAACGGCCCGACAACGACCGCAGCCGCAGGGGGCGCCAGCCGCCCGGCCTCCTTAGCTTAGGCCCCTCCCACCGGCAGCAGCTGTGCCCAACCGGCTGCGAGCGAAAGCCGAGCGCCAGCACCTGCGGGCAGAGGCAAGGGGCAGCTCTCTCTCCGGAGGGAGGGACGGGGACGCGCGCACGCACACACACACGCCTGCCTGCCGAAAAAAAAAGAAAGAAAAGGTGGATATACTAAGTTTTTGGGAGGGAAAACGCCCAGCTGTCGAAAGGGGCCCGCCTGCAGGGACGGGGACGGACACACGCAAGCAAGCAAGCAAGCAAGCAAGCAAGCCAGCAAGCCAGCAAGCCAGCAAGCCAGCAAGCCAGCAAGCCAGCAAGCAAGCCACGCCTGCCTCCCTGGGAAAAGGCTGAAAAACCTAAGTTTTTTGGAGGGAAAACGCACGGGAGCCGAAAAGGGGGCCGGCCTGCTTGCCCAGAGAGTCGAGACGCGGGAGAGCGCACAGAGGGAGCACGGGAACGGAGAGGGCGAGAGAGAGACGGACACAGAGACACACAGATGGACGAGGGACGAGGGACGAGACCCGAGAAGAAGGAGCTCCAGTCCGCTTCGCTCGCTACGTCTGTCTTTTCACCGCTGAGAGAAGGTGGTGCACCGCTCCCGGAGGCGCTGCAATACCGGGCCGATGCGTGGAGAGGACGGAGCAAGCTCCTGATCCAGCTCCCTGTTCCAAAAATCCGTTTAATATGTGGTCCCCCGATGGGGGACGTATCAGATATTAAACTGATAAGAACAGATACTACACTTGATCTTAGCCAAAAGGCCGAGAAGCGATGCCCACAAAGGCGCGGAGCGACGCGCGGGCGTTCCGCTGGCGCACAGTGGCGCAGGCCGACTCCTCTGGAGCCCGGGACCCGCGCGGCTGCCGGCCTCCCTGCAGCCAGAGGCCTCGAAGCGGGACGCTGCTCCCCCTCTCTCTTGCCTGCCTGGCTGCCTTCCTGCCAGTCCCGGGCGGGGGCCCTGCTCTTTGATCTTCTGTCAACGGCCCGACAACGACCGCAGCCGCAGGGGGCGCCAGCCGCCCGGCCTCCTTAGCTTAGGCCCCTCCCACCGGCAGCAGCTGTGCCCAACCGGCTGCGAGCGAAAGCCGAGCGCCAGCACCTGCGGGCAGAGGCAAGGGGCAGCTCTCTCTCCGGAGGGAGGGACGGGGACGCGCGCACGCACACACACACGCCTGCCTGCCGAAAAAAAAAGAAAGAAAAGGTGGATATACTAAGTTTTTGGGAGGGAAAACGCCCAGCTGTCGAAAGGGGCCCGCCTGCAGGGACGGGGACGGACACACGCAAGCAAGCAAGCAAGCAAGCAAGCAAGCCGCAAGCCAGCAAGCCAGCAAGCCAGCAAGCCAGCAAGCCAGCAAGCAAGCCACGCCTGCCTCCCTGGGAAAAGGCTGAAAAACCTAAGTTTTTTGGAGGGAAAACGCACGGGAGCCGAAAAGGGGGCCGGCCTGCTTGCCCAGAGAGTCGAGACGCGGGAGAGCGCACAGAGGGAGCACGGGAACGGAGAGGGCGAGAGAGAGACGGACACAGAGACACACAGATGGACGAGGGACGAGGGACGAGACCCGAGAAGAAGGAGCTCCAGTCCGCTTCGCTCGCTACGTCTGTCTTTTCACCGCTGAGAGAAGGTGGTGCACCGCTCCCGGAGGCGCTGCAATACCGGGCCGATGCGTGGAGAGGACGGAGCAAGCTCCTGATCCAGCTCCCTGTTCCAAAAATCCGTTTAATATGTGGTCCCCCGATGGGGGACGTATCAGATATTAAACTGATAAGAACAGATACTACACTTGATCTTAGCCAAAAGGCCGAGAAGCGATGCCCACAAAGGCGCGGAGCGACGCGCGGGCGTTCCGCTGGCGCACAGTGGCGCAGGCCGACTCCTCTGGAGCCCGGGACCCGCGCGGCTGCCGGCCTCCCTGCAGCCAGAGGCCTCGAAGCGGGACGCTGCTCCCCCTCTCTCTTGCCTGCCTGGCTGCCTTCCTGCCAGTCCCGGGCGGGGGCCCTGCTCTTTGATCTTCTGTCAACGGCCCGACAACGACCGCAGCCGCAGGGGGCGCCAGCCGCCCGGCCTCCTTAGCTTAGGCCCCTCCCACCGGCAGCAGCTGTGCCCAACCGGCTGCGAGCGAAAGCCGAGCGCCAGCACCTGCGGGCAGAGGCAAGGGGCAGCTCTCTCTCCGGAGGGAGGGACGGGGACGCGCGCACGCACACACACACGCCTGCCTGCCGAAAAAAAAAGAAAGAAAAGGTGGATATACTAAGTTTTTGGGAGGGAAAACGCCCAGCTGTCGAAAGGGGCCCGCCTGCAGGGACGGGGACGGACACACGCAAGCAAGCAAGCAAGCAAGCAAGCAAGCCAGCAAGCCAGCAAGCCAGCAAGCCAGCAAGCCAGCAAGCCAGCAAGCAAGCCACGCCTGCCTCCCTGGGAAAAGGCTGAAAAACCTAAGTTTTTTGGAGGGAAAACGCACGGGAGCCGAAAAGGGGGCCGGCCTGCTTGCCCAGAGAGTCGAGACGCGGGAGAGCGCACAGAGGGAGCACGGGAACGGAGAGGGCGAGAGAGAGACGGACACAGAGACACACAGATGGACGAGGGACGAGGGACGAGACCCGAGAAGAAGGAGCTCCAGTCCGCTTCGCTCGCTACGTCTGTCTTTTCACCGCTGAGAGAAGGTGGTGCACCGCTCCCGGAGGCGCTGCAATACCGGGCCGATGCGTGGAGAGGACGGAGCAAGCTCCTGATCCAGCTCCCTGTTCCAAAAATCCGTTTAATATGTGGTCCCCCGATGGGGGACGTATCAGATATTAAACTGATAAGAACAGATACTACACTTGATCTTAGCCAAAAGGCCGAGAAGCGATGCCCACAAAGGCGCGGAGCGACGCGCGGGCGTTCCGCTGGCGCACAGTGGCGCAGGCCGACTCCTCTGGAGCCCGGGACCCGCGCGGCTGCCGGCCTCCCTGCAGCCAGAGGCCTCGAAGCGGGACGCTGCTCCCCCTCTCTCTTGCCTGCCTGGCTGCCTTCCTGCCAGTCCCGGGCGGGGGCCCTGCTCTTTGATCTTCTGTCAACGGCCCGACAACGACCGCAGCCGCAGGGGGCGCCAGCCGCCCGGCCTCCTTAGCTTAGGCCCCTCCCACCGGCAGCAGCTGTGCCCAACCGGCTGCGAGCGAAAGCCGAGCGCCAGCACCTGCGGGCAGAGGCAAGGGGCAGCTCTCTCTCCGGAGGGAGGGACGGGGACGCGCGCACGCACACACACACGCCTGCCTGCCGAAAAAAAAAGAAAGAAAAGGTGGATATACTAAGTTTTTGGGAGGGAAAACGCCCAGCTGTCGAAAGGGGCCCGCCTGCAGGGACGGGGACGGACACACGCAAGCAAGCAAGCAAGCAAGCAAGCAAGCCAGCAAGCCAGCAAGCCAGCAAGCCAGCAAGCCAGCAAGCCAGCAAGCAAGCCACGCCTGCCTCCCTGGGAAAAGGCTGAAAAACCTAAGTTTTTTGGAGGGAAAACGCACGGGAGCCGAAAAGGGGGCCGGCCTGCTTGCCCAGAGAGTCGAGACGCGGGAGAGCGCACAGAGGGAGCACGGGAACGGAGAGGGCGAGAGAGAGACGGACACAGAGACACACAGATGGACGAGGGACGAGGGACGAGACCCGAGAAGAAGGAGCTCCAGTCCGCTTCGCTCGCTACGTCTGTCTTTTCACCGCTGAGAGAAGGTGGTGCACCGCTCCCGGAGGCGCTGCAATACCGGGCCGATGCGTGGAGAGGACGGAGCAAGCTCCTGATCCAGCTCCCTGTTCCAAAAATCCGTTTAATATGTGGTCCCCCGATGGGGGACGTATCAGATATTAAACTGATAAGAACAGATACTACACTTGATCTTAGCCAAAAGGCCGAGAAGCGATGCCCACAAAGGCGCGGAGCGACGCGCGGGCGTTCCGCTGGCGCACAGTGGCGCAGGCCGACTCCTCTGGAGCCCGGGACCCGCGCGGCTGCCGGCCTCCCTGCAGCCAGAGGCCTCGAAGCGGGACGCTGCTCCCCCTCTCTCTTGCCTGCCTGGCTGCCTTCCTGCCAGTCCCGGGCGGGGGCCCTGCTCTTTGATCTTCTGTCAACGGCCCGACAACGACCGCAGCCGCAGGGGGCGCCAGCCGCCCGGCCTCCTTAGCTTAGGCCCCTCCCACCGGCAGCAGCTGTGCCCAACCGGCTGCGAGCGAAAGCCGAGCGCCAGCACCTGCGGGCAGAGGCAAGGGGCAGCTCTCTCTCCGGAGGGAGGGACGGGGACGCGCGCACGCACACACACACGCCTGCCTGCCGAAAAAAAAAGAAAGAAAAGGTGGATATACTAAGTTTTTGGGAGGGAAAACGCCCAGCTGTCGAAAGGGGCCCGCCTGCAGGGACGGGGACGGACACACGCAAGCAAGCAAGCAAGCAAGCAAGCAAGCCAGCAAGCCAGCAAGCCAGCAAGCCAGCAAGCCAGCAAGCCAGCAAGCAAGCCACGCCTGCCTCCCTGGGAAAAGGCTGAAAAACCTAAGTTTTTTGGAGGGAAAACGCACGGGAGCCGAAAAGGGGGCCGGCCTGCTTGCCCAGAGAGTCGAGACGCGGGAGAGCGCACAGAGGGAGCACGGGAACGGAGAGGGCGAGAGAGAGACGGACACAGAGACACACAGATGGACGAGGGACGAGGGACGAGACCCGAGAAGAAGGAGCTCCAGTCCGCTTCGCTCGCTACGTCTGTCTTTTCACCGCTGAGAGAAGGTGGTGCACCGCTCCCGGAGGCGCTGCAATACCGGGCCGATGCGTGGAGAGGACGGAGCAAGCTCCTGATCCAGCTCCCTGTTCCAAAAATCCGTTTAATATGTGGTCCCCCGATGGGGGACGTATCAGATATTAAACTGATAAGAACAGATACTACACTTGATCTTAGCCAAAAGGCCGAGAAGCGATGCCCACAAAGGCGCGGAGCGACGCGCGGGCGTTCCGCTGGCGCACAGTGGCGCAGGCCGACTCCTCTGGAGCCCGGGACCCGCGCGGCTGCCGGCCTCCCTGCAGCCAGAGGCCTCGAAGCGGGACGCTGCTCCCCCTCTCTCTTGCCTGCCTGGCTGCCTTCCTGCCAGTCCCGGGCGGGGGCCCTGCTCTTTGATCTTCTGTCAACGGCCCGACAACGACCGCAGCCGCAGGGGGCGCCAGCCGCCCGGCCTCCTTAGCTTAGGCCCCTCCCACCGGCAGCAGCTGTGCCCAACCGGCTGCGAGCGAAAGCCGAGCGCCAGCACCTGCGGGCAGAGGCAAGGGGCAGCTCTCTCTCCGGAGGGAGGGACGGGGACGCGCGCACGCACACACACACGCCTGCCTGCCGAAAAAAAAAGAAAGAAAAGGTGGATATACTAAGTTTTTGGGAGGGAAAACGCCCAGCTGTCGAAAGGGGCCCGCCTGCAGGGACGGGGACGGACACACGCAAGCAAGCAAGCAAGCAAGCAAGCAAGCCAGCAAGCCAGCAAGCCAGCAAGCCAGCAAGCCAGCAAGCCAGCAAGCAAGCCACGCCTGCCTCCCTGGGAAAAGGCTGAAAAACCTAAGTTTTTTGGAGGGAAAACGCACGGGAGCCGAAAAGGGGGCCGGCCTGCTTGCCCAGAGAGTCGAGACGCGGGAGAGCGCACAGAGGGAGCACGGGAACGGAGAGGGCGAGAGAGAGACGGACACAGAGACACACAGATGGACGAGGGACGAGGGACGAGACCCGAGAAGAAGGAGCTCCAGTCCGCTTCGCTCGCTACGTCTGTCTTTTCACCGCTGAGAGAAGGTGGTGCACCGCTCCCGGAGGCGCTGCAATACCGGGCCGATGCGTGGAGAGGACGGAGCAAGCTCCTGATCCAGCTCCCTGTTCCAAAAATCCGTTTAATATGTGGTCCCCCGATGGGGGACGTATCAGATATTAAACTGATAAGAACAGATACTACACTTGATCTTAGCCAAAAGGCCGAGAAGCGATGCCCACAAAGGCGCGGAGCGACGCGCGGGCGTTCCGCTGGCGCACAGTGGCGCAGGCCGACTCCTCTGGAGCCCGGGACCCGCGCGGCTGCCGGCCTCCCTGCAGCCAGAGGCCTCGAAGCGGGACGCTGCTCCCCCTCTCTCTTGCCTGCCTGGCTGCCTTCCTGCCAGTCCCGGGCGGGGGCCCTGCTCTTTGATCTTCTGTCAACGGCCCGACAACGACCGCAGCCGCAGGGGGCGCCAGCCGCCCGGCCTCCTTAGCTTAGGCCCCTCCCACCGGCAGCAGCTGTGCCCAACCGGCTGCGAGCGAAAGCCGAGCGCCAGCACCTGCGGGCAGAGGCAAGGGGCAGCTCTCTCTCCGGAGGGAGGGACGGGGACGCGCGCACGCACACACACACGCCTGCCTGCCGAAAAAAAAAGAAAGAAAAGGTGGATATACTAAGTTTTTGGGAGGGAAAACGCCCAGCTGTCGAAAGGGGCCCGCCTGCAGGGACGGGGACGGACACACGCAAGCAAGCAAGCAAGCAAGCAAGCAGCCAGCAAGCCAGCAAGCCAGCAAGCCAGCAAGCCAGCAAGCCAGCAAGCAAGCCACGCCTGCCTCCCTGGGAAAAGGCTGAAAAACCTAAGTTTTTTGGAGGGAAAACGCACGGGAGCCGAAAAGGGGGCCGGCCTGCTTGCCCAGAGAGTCGAGACGCGGGAGAGCGCACAGAGGGAGCACGGGAACGGAGAGGGCGAGAGAGAGACGGACACAGAGACACACAGATGGACGAGGGACGAGGGACGAGACCCGAGAAGAAGGAGCTCCAGTCCGCTTCGCTCGCTACGTCTGTCTTTTCACCGCTGAGAGAAGGTGGTGCACCGCTCCCGGAGGCGCTGCAATACCGGGCCGATGCGTGGAGAGGACGGAGCAAGCTCCTGATCCAGCTCCCTGTTCCAAAAATCCGTTTAATATGTGGTCCCCCGATGGGGGACGTATCAGATATTAAACTGATAAGAACAGATACTACACTTGATCTTAGCCAAAAGGCCGAGAAGCGATGCCCACAAAGGCGCGGAGCGACGCGCGGGCGTTCCGCTGGCGCACAGTGGCGCAGGCCGACTCCTCTGGAGCCCGGGACCCGCGCGGCTGCCGGCCTCCCTGCAGCCAGAGGCCTCGAAGCGGGACGCTGCTCCCCCTCTCTCTTGCCTGCCTGGCTGCCTTCCTGCCAGTCCCGGGCGGGGGCCCTGCTCTTTGATCTTCTGTCAACGGCCCGACAACGACCGCAGCCGCAGGGGGCGCCAGCCGCCCGGCCTCCTTAGCTTAGGCCCCTCCCACCGGCAGCAGCTGTGCCCAACCGGCTGCGAGCGAAAGCCGAGCGCCAGCACCTGCGGGCAGAGGCAAGGGGCAGCTCTCTCTCCGGAGGGAGGGACGGGGACGCGCGCACGCACACACACACGCCTGCCTGCCGAAAAAAAAAGAAAGAAAAGGTGGATATACTAAGTTTTTGGGAGGGAAAACGCCCAGCTGTCGAAAGGGGCCCGCCTGCAGGGACGGGGACGGACACACGCAAGCAAGCAAGCAAGCAAGCAAGCAAGCCAGCAAGCCAGCAAGCCAGCAAGCCAGCAAGCCAGCAAGCCAGCAAGCAAGCCACGCCTGCCTCCCTGGGAAAAGGCTGAAAAACCTAAGTTTTTTGGAGGGAAAACGCACGGGAGCCGAAAAGGGGGCCGGCCTGCTTGCCCAGAGAGTCGAGACGCGGGAGAGCGCACAGAGGGAGCACGGGAACGGAGAGGGCGAGAGAGAGACGGACACAGAGACACACAGATGGACGAGGGACGAGGGACGAGACCCGAGAAGAAGGAGCTCCAGTCCGCTTCTTCGCTCGCTACGTCTGTCTTTTCACCGCTGAGAGAAGGTGGTGCACCGCTCCCGGAGGCGCTGCAATACCGGGCCGATGCGTGGAGAGGACGGAGCAAGCTCCTGATCCAGCTCCCTGTTCCAAAAATCCGTTTAATATGTGGTCCCCCGATGGGGGACGTATCAGATATTAAACTGATAAGAACAGATACTACACTTGATCTTAGCCAAAAGGCCGAGAAGCGATGCCCACAAAGGCGCGGAGCGACGCGCGGGCGTTCCGCTGGCGCACAGTGGCGCAGGCCGACTCCTCTGGAGCCCGGGACCCGCGCGGCTGCCGGCCTCCCTGCAGCCAGAGGCCTCGAAGCGGGACGCTGCTCCCCCTCTCTCTTGCCTGCCTGGCTGCCTTCCTGCCAGTCCCGGGCGGGGGCCCTGCTCTTTGATCTTCTGTCAACGGCCCGACAACGACCGCAGCCGCAGGGGGCGCCAGCCGCCCGGCCTCCTTAGCTTAGGCCCCTCCCACCGGCAGCAGCTGTGCCCAACCGGCTGCGAGCGAAAGCCGAGCGCCAGCACCTGCGGGCAGAGGCAAGGGGCAGCTCTCTCTCCGGAGGGAGGGACGGGGACGCGCGCACGCACACACACACGCCTGCCTGCCGAAAAAAAAAGAAAGAAAAGGTGGATATACTAAGTTTTTGGGAGGGAAAACGCCCAGCTGTCGAAAGGGGCCCGCCTGCAGGGACGGGGACGGACACACGCAAGCAAGCAAGCAAGCAAGCAAGCAAGCCAGCAAGCCAGCAAGCCAGCAAGCCAGCAAGCCAGCAAGCCAGCAAGCAAGCCACGCCTGCCTCCCTGGGAAAAGGCTGAAAAACCTAAGTTTTTTGGAGGGAAAACGCACGGGAGCCGAAAAGGGGGCCGGCCTGCTTGCCCAGAGAGTCGAGACGCGGGAGAGCGCACAGAGGGAGCACGGGAACGGAGAGGGCGAGAGAGAGACGGACACAGAGACACACAGATGGACGAGGGACGAGGGACGAGACCCGAGAAGAAGGAGCTCCAGTCCGCTTCGCTCGCTACGTCTGTCTTTTCACCGCTGAGAGAAGGTGGTGCACCGCTCCCGGAGGCGCTGCAATACCGGGCCGATGCGTGGAGAGGACGGAGCAAGCTCCTGATCCAGCTCCCTGTTCCAAAAATCCGTTTAATATGTGGTCCCCCGATGGGGGACGTATCAGATATTAAACTGATAAGAACAGATACTACACTTGATCTTAGCCAAAAGGCCGAGAAGCGATGCCCACAAAGGCGCGGAGCGACGCGCGGGCGTTCCGCTGGCGCACAGTGGCGCAGGCCGACTCCTCTGGAGCCCGGGACCCGCGCGGCTGCCGGCCTCCCTGCAGCCAGAGGCCTCGAAGCGGGACGCTGCTCCCCCTCTCTCTTGCCTGCCTGGCTGCCTTCCTGCCAGTCCCGGGCGGGGGCCCTGCTCTTTGATCTTCTGTCAACGGCCCGACAACGACCGCAGCCGCAGGGGGCGCCAGCCGCCCGGCCTCCTTAGCTTAGGCCCCTCCCACCGGCAGCAGCTGTGCCCAACCGGCTGCGAGCGAAAGCCGAGCGCCAGCACCTGCGGGCAGAGGCAAGGGGCAGCTCTCTCTCCGGAGGGAGGGACGGGGACGCGCGCACGCACACACACACGCCTGCCTGCCGAAAAAAAAAGAAAGAAAAGGTGGATATACTAAGTTTTTGGGAGGGAAAACGCCCAGCTGTCGAAAGGGGCCCGCCTGCAGGGACGGGGACGGACACACGCAAGCAAGCAAGCAAGCAAGCAAGCAAGCCAGCAAGCCAGCAAGCCAGCAAGCCAGCAAGCCAGCAAGCCAGCAAGCAAGCCACGCCTGCCTCCCTGGGAAAAGGCTGAAAAACCTAAGTTTTTTGGAGGGAAAACGCACGGGAGCCGAAAAGGGGGCCGGCCTGCTTGCCCAGAGAGTCGAGACGCGGGAGAGCGCACAGAGGGAGCACGGGAACGGAGAGGGCGAGAGAGAGACGGACACAGAGACACACAGATGGACGAGGGACGAGGGACGAGACCCGAGAAGAAGGAGCTCCAGTCCGCTTCGCTCGCTACGTCTGTCTTTTCACCGCTGAGAGAAGGTGGTGCACCGCTCCCGGAGGCGCTGCAATACCGGGCCGATGCGTGGAGAGGACGGAGCAAGCTCCTGATCCAGCTCCCTGTTCCAAAAATCCGTTTAATATGTGGTCCCCCGATGGGGGACGTATCAGATATTAAACTGATAAGAACAGATACTACACTTGATCTTAGCCAAAAGGCCGAGAAGCGATGCCCACAAAGGCGCGGAGCGACGCGCGGGCGTTCCGCTGGCGCACAGTGGCGCAGGCCGACTCCTCTGGAGCCCGGGACCCGCGCGGCTGCCGGCCTCCCTGCAGCCAGAGGCCTCGAAGCGGGACGCTGCTCCCCCTCTCTCTTGCCTGCCTGGCTGCCTTCCTGCCAGTCCCGGGCGGGGGCCCTGCTCTTTGATCTTCTGTCAACGGCCCGACAACGACCGCAGCCGCAGGGGGCGCCAGCCGCCCGGCCTCCTTAGCTTAGGCCCCTCCCACCGGCAGCAGCTGTGCCCAACCGGCTGCGAGCGAAAGCCGAGCGCCAGCACCTGCGGGCAGAGGCAAGGGGCAGCTCTCTCTCCGGAGGGAGGGACGGGGACGCGCGCACGCACACACACACGCCTGCCTGCCGAAAAAAAAAGAAAGAAAAGGTGGATATACTAAGTTTTTGGGAGGGAAAACGCCCAGCTGTCGAAAGGGGCCCGCCTGCAGGGACGGGGACGGACACACGCAAGCAAGCAAGCAAGCAAGCAAGCAAGCAGCAAGCCAGCAAGCCAGCAAGCCAGCAAGCCAGCAAGCCAGCAAGCAAGCCACGCCTGCCTCCCTGGGAAAAGGCTGAAAAACCTAAGTTTTTTGGAGGGAAAACGCACGGGAGCCGAAAAGGGGGCCGGCCTGCTTGCCCAGAGAGTCGAGACGCGGGAGAGCGCACAGAGGGAGCACGGGAACGGAGAGGGCGAGAGAGAGACGGACACAGAGACACACAGATGGACGAGGGACGAGGGACGAGACCCGAGAAGAAGGAGCTCCAGTCCGCTTCGCTCGCTACGTCTGTCTTTTCACCGCTGAGAGAAGGTGGTGCACCGCTCCCGGAGGCGCTGCAATACCGGGCCGATGCGTGGAGAGGACGGAGCAAGCTCCTGATCCAGCTCCCTGTTCCAAAAATCCGTTTAATATGTGGTCCCCCGATGGGGGACGTATCAGATATTAAACTGATAAGAACAGATACTACACTTGATCTTAGCCAAAAGGCCGAGAAGCGATGCCCACAAAGGCGCGGAGCGACGCGCGGGCGTTCCGCTGGCGCACAGTGGCGCAGGCCGACTCCTCTGGAGCCCGGGACCCGCGCGGCTGCCGGCCTCCCTGCAGCCAGAGGCCTCGAAGCGGGACGCTGCTCCCCCTCTCTCTTGCCTGCCTGGCTGCCTTCCTGCCAGTCCCGGGCGGGGGCCCTGCTCTTTGATCTTCTGTCAACGGCCCGACAACGACCGCAGCCGCAGGGGGCGCCAGCCGCCCGGCCTCCTTAGCTTAGGCCCCTCCCACCGGCAGCAGCTGTGCCCAACCGGCTGCGAGCGAAAGCCGAGCGCCAGCACCTGCGGGCAGAGGCAAGGGGCAGCTCTCTCTCCGGAGGGAGGGACGGGGACGCGCGCACGCACACACACACGCCTGCCTGCCGAAAAAAAAAGAAAGAAAAGGTGGATATACTAAGTTTTTGGGAGGGAAAACGCCCAGCTGTCGAAAGGGGCCCGCCTGCAGGGACGGGGACGGACACACGCAAGCAAGCAAGCAAGCAAGCAAGCAAGCCAGCAAGCCAGCAAGCCAGCAAGCCAGCAAGCCAGCAAGCCAGCAAGCAAGCCACGCCTGCCTCCCTGGGAAAAGGCTGAAAAACCTAAGTTTTTTGGAGGGAAAACGCACGGGAGCCGAAAAGGGGGCCGGCCTGCTTGCCCAGAGAGTCGAGACGCGGGAGAGCGCACAGAGGGAGCACGGGAACGGAGAGGGCGAGAGAGAGACGGACACAGAGACACACAGATGGACGAGGGACGAGGGACGAGACCCGAGAAGAAGGAGCTCCAGTCCGCTTCGCTCGCTACGTCTGTCTTTTCACCGCTGAGAGAAGGTGGTGCACCGCTCCCGGAGGCGCTGCAATACCGGGCCGATGCGTGGAGAGGACGGAGCAAGCTCCTGATCCAGCTCCCTGTTCCAAAAATCCGTTTAATATGTGGTCCCCCGATGGGGGACGTATCAGATATTAAACTGATAAGAACAGATACTACACTTGATCTTAGCCAAAAGGCCGAGAAGCGATGCCCACAAAGGCGCGGAGCGACGCGCGGGCGTTCCGCTGGCGCACAGTGGCGCAGGCCGACTCCTCTGGAGCCCGGGACCCGCGCGGCTGCCGGCCTCCCTGCAGCCAGAGGCCTCGAAGCGGGACGCTGCTCCCCCTCTCTCTTGCCTGCCTGGCTGCCTTCCTGCCAGTCCCGGGCGGGGGCCCTGCTCTTTGATCTTCTGTCAACGGCCCGACAACGACCGCAGCCGCAGGGGGCGCCAGCCGCCCGGCCTCCTTAGCTTAGGCCCCTCCCACCGGCAGCAGCTGTGCCCAACCGGCTGCGAGCGAAAGCCGAGCGCCAGCACCTGCGGGCAGAGGCAAGGGGCAGCTCTCTCTCCGGAGGGAGGGACGGGGACGCGCGCACGCACACACACACGCCTGCCTGCCGAAAAAAAAAGAAAGAAAAGGTGGATATACTAAGTTTTTGGGAGGGAAAACGCCCAGCTGTCGAAAGGGGCCCGCCTGCAGGGACGGGGACGGACACACGCAAGCAAGCAAGCAAGCAAGCAAGCAAGCAAGCCAGCAAGCCAGCAAGCCAGCAAGCCAGCAAGCCAGCAAGCAAGCCACGCCTGCCTCCCTGGGAAAAGGCTGAAAAACCTAAGTTTTTTGGAGGGAAAACGCACGGGAGCCGAAAAGGGGGCCGGCCTGCTTGCCCAGAGAGTCGAGACGCGGGAGAGCGCACAGAGGGAGCACGGGAACGGAGAGGGCGAGAGAGAGACGGACACAGAGACACACAGATGGACGAGGGACGAGGGACGAGACCCGAGAAGAAGGAGCTCCAGTCCGCTTCGCTCGCTACGTCTGTCTTTTCACCGCTGAGAGAAGGTGGTGCACCGCTCCCGGAGGCGCTGCAATACCGGGCCGATGCGTGGAGAGGACGGAGCAAGCTCCTGATCCAGCTCCCTGTTCCAAAAATCCGTTTAATATGTGGTCCCCCGATGGGGGACGTATCAGATATTAAACTGATAAGAACAGATACTACACTTGATCTTAGCCAAAAGGCCGAGAAGCGATGCCCACAAAGGCGCGGAGCGACGCGCGGGCGTTCCGCTGGCGCACAGTGGCGCAGGCCGACTCCTCTGGAGCCCGGGACCCGCGCGGCTGCCGGCCTCCCTGCAGCCAGAGGCCTCGAAGCGGGACGCTGCTCCCCCTCTCTCTTGCCTGCCTGGCTGCCTTCCTGCCAGTCCCGGGCGGGGGCCCTGCTCTTTGATCTTCTGTCAACGGCCCGACAACGACCGCAGCCGCAGGGGGCGCCAGCCGCCCGGCCTCCTTAGCTTAGGCCCCTCCCACCGGCAGCAGCTGTGCCCAACCGGCTGCGAGCGAAAGCCGAGCGCCAGCACCTGCGGGCAGAGGCAAGGGGCAGCTCTCTCTCCGGAGGGAGGGACGGGGACGCGCGCACGCACACACACACGCCTGCCTGCCGAAAAAAAAAGAAAGAAAAGGTGGATATACTAAGTTTTTGGGAGGGAAAACGCCCAGCTGTCGAAAGGGGCCCGCCTGCAGGGACGGGGACGGACACACGCAAGCAAGCAAGCAAGCAAGCAAGCAAGCCAGCAAGCCAGCAAGCCAGCAAGCCAGCAAGCCAGCAAGCCAGCAAGCAAGCCACGCCTGCCTCCCTGGGAAAAGGCTGAAAAACCTAAGTTTTTTGGAGGGAAAACGCACGGGAGCCGAAAAGGGGGCCGGCCTGCTTGCCCAGAGAGTCGAGACGCGGGAGAGCGCACAGAGGGAGCACGGGAACGGAGAGGGCGAGAGAGAGACGGACACAGAGACACACAGATGGACGAGGGACGAGGGACGAGACCCGAGAAGAAGGAGCTCCAGTCCGCTTCGCTCGCTACGTCTGTCTTTTCACCGCTGAGAGAAGGTGGTGCACCGCTCCCGGAGGCGCTGCAATACCGGGCCGATGCGTGGAGAGGACGGAGCAAGCTCCTGATCCAGCTCCCTGTTCCAAAAATCCGTTTAATATGTGGTCCCCCGATGGGGGACGTATCAGATATTAAACTGATAAGAACAGATACTACACTTGATCTTAGCCAAAAGGCCGAGAAGCGATGCCCACAAAGGCGCGGAGCGACGCGCGGGCGTTCCGCTGGCGCACAGTGGCGCAGGCCGACTCCTCTGGAGCCCGGGACCCGCGCGGCTGCCGGCCTCCCTGCAGCCAGAGGCCTCGAAGCGGGACGCTGCTCCCCCTCTCTCTTGCCTGCCTGGCTGCCTTCCTGCCAGTCCCGGGCGGGGGCCCTGCTCTTTGATCTTCTGTCAACGGCCCGACAACGACCGCAGCCGCAGGGGGCGCCAGCCGCCCGGCCTCCTTAGCTTAGGCCCCTCCCACCGGCAGCAGCTGTGCCCAACCGGCTGCGAGCGAAAGCCGAGCGCCAGCACCTGCGGGCAGAGGCAAGGGGCAGCTCTCTCTCCGGAGGGAGGGACGGGGACGCGCGCACGCACACACACACGCCTGCCTGCCGAAAAAAAAAGAAAGAAAAGGTGGATATACTAAGTTTTTGGGAGGGAAAACGCCCAGCTGTCGAAAGGGGCCCGCCTGCAGGGACGGGGACGGACACACGCAAGCAAGCAAGCAAGCAAGCAAGCAAGCCAGCAAGCCAGCAAGCCAGCAAGCCAGCAAGCCAGCAAGCCAGCAAGCAAGCCACGCCTGCCTCCCTGGGAAAAGGCTGAAAAACCTAAGTTTTTTGGAGGGAAAACGCACGGGAGCCGAAAAGGGGGCCGGCCTGCTTGCCCAGAGAGTCGAGACGCGGGAGAGCGCACAGAGGGAGCACGGGAACGGAGAGGGCGAGAGAGAGACGGACACAGAGACACACAGATGGACGAGGGACGAGGGACGAGACCCGAGAAGAAGGAGCTCCAGTCCGCTTCGCTCGCTACGTCTGTCTTTTCACCGCTGAGAGAAGGTGGTGCACCGCTCCCGGAGGCGCTGCAATACCGGGCCGATGCGTGGAGAGGACGGAGCAAGCTCCTGATCCAGCTCCCTGTTCCAAAAATCCGTTTAATATGTGGTCCCCCGATGGGGGACGTATCAGATATTAAACTGATAAGAACAGATACTACACTTGATCTTAGCCAAAAGGCCGAGAAGCGATGCCCACAAAGGCGCGGAGCGACGCGCGGGCGTTCCGCTGGCGCACAGTGGCGCAGGCCGACTCCTCTGGAGCCCGGGACCCGCGCGGCTGCCGGCCTCCCTGCAGCCAGAGGCCTCGAAGCGGGACGCTGCTCCCCCTCTCTCTTGCCTGCCTGGCTGCCTTCCTGCCAGTCCCGGGCGGGGGCCCTGCTCTTTGATCTTCTGTCAACGGCCCGACAACGACCGCAGCCGCAGGGGGCGCCAGCCGCCCGGCCTCCTTAGCTTAGGCCCCTCCCACCGGCAGCAGCTGTGCCCAACCGGCTGCGAGCGAAAGCCGAGCGCCAGCACCTGCGGGCAGAGGCAAGGGGCAGCTCTCTCTCCGGAGGGAGGGACGGGGACGCGCGCACGCACACACACACGCCTGCCTGCCGAAAAAAAAAGAAAGAAAAGGTGGATATACTAAGTTTTTGGGAGGGAAAACGCCCAGCTGTCGAAAGGGGCCCGCCTGCAGGGACGGGGACGGACACACGCAAGCAAGCAAGCAAGCAAGCAAGCAAGCCAGCAAGCCAGCAAGCCAGCAAGCCAGCAAGCCAGCAAGCCAGCAAGCAAGCCACGCCTGCCTCCCTGGGAAAAGGCTGAAAAACCTAAGTTTTTTGGAGGGAAAACGCACGGGAGCCGAAAAGGGGGCCGGCCTGCTTGCCCAGAGAGTCGAGACGCGGGAGAGCGCACAGAGGGAGCACGGGAACGGAGAGGGCGAGAGAGAGACGGACACAGAGACACACAGATGGACGAGGGACGAGGGACGAGACCCGAGAAGAAGGAGCTCCAGTCCGCTTCGCTCGCTACGTCTGTCTTTTCACCGCTGAGAGAAGGTGGTGCACCGCTCCCGGAGGCGCTGCAATACCGGGCCGATGCGTGGAGAGGACGGAGCAAGCTCCTGATCCAGCTCCCTGTTCCAAAAATCCGTTTAATATGTGGTCCCCCGATGGGGGACGTATCAGATATTAAACTGATAAGAACAGATACTACACTTGATCTTAGCCAAAAGGCCGAGAAGCGATGCCCACAAAGGCGCGGAGCGACGCGCGGGCGTTCCGCTGGCGCACAGTGGCGCAGGCCGACTCCTCTGGAGCCCGGGACCCGCGCGGCTGCCGGCCTCCCTGCAGCCAGAGGCCTCGAAGCGGGACGCTGCTCCCCCTCTCTCTTGCCTGCCTGGCTGCCTTCCTGCCAGTCCCGGGCGGGGGCCCTGCTCTTTGATCTTCTGTCAACGGCCCGACAACGACCGCAGCCGCAGGGGGCGCCAGCCGCCCGGCCTCCTTAGCTTAGGCCCCTCCCACCGGCAGCAGCTGTGCCCAACCGGCTGCGAGCGAAAGCCGAGCGCCAGCACCTGCGGGCAGAGGCAAGGGGCAGCTCTCTCTCCGGAGGGAGGGACGGGGACGCGCGCACGCACACACACACGCCTGCCTGCCGAAAAAAAAAGAAAGAAAAGGTGGATATACTAAGTTTTTGGGAGGGAAAACGCCCAGCTGTCGAAAGGGGCCCGCCTGCAGGGACGGGGACGGACACACGCAAGCAAGCAAGCAAGCAAGCAAGCAAGCCAGCAAGCCAGCAAGCCAGCAAGCCAGCAAGCCAGCAAGCCAGCAAGCAAGCCACGCCTGCCTCCCTGGGAAAAGGCTGAAAAACCTAAGTTTTTTGGAGGGAAAACGCACGGGAGCCGAAAAGGGGGCCGGCCTGCTTGCCCAGAGAGTCGAGACGCGGGAGAGCGCACAGAGGGAGCACGGGAACGGAGAGGGCGAGAGAGAGACGGACACAGAGACACACAGATGGACGAGGGACGAGGGACGAGACCCGAGAAGAAGGAGCTCCAGTCCGCTTCGCTCGCTACGTCTGTCTTTTCACCGCTGAGAGAAGGTGGTGCACCGCTCCCGGAGGCGCTGCAATACCGGGCCGATGCGTGGAGAGGACGGAGCAAGCTCCTGATCCAGCTCCCTGTTCCAAAAATCCGTTTAATATGTGGTCCCCCGATGGGGGACGTATCAGATATTAAACTGATAAGAACAGATACTACACTTGATCTTAGCCAAAAGGCCGAGAAGCGATGCCCACAAAGGCGCGGAGCGACGCGCGGGCGTTCCGCTGGCGCACAGTGGCGCAGGCCGACTCCTCTGGAGCCCGGGACCCGCGCGGCTGCCGGCCTCCCTGCAGCCAGAGGCCTCGAAGCGGGACGCTGCTCCCCCTCTCTCTTGCCTGCCTGGCTGCCTTCCTGCCAGTCCCGGGCGGGGGCCCTGCTCTTTGATCTTCTGTCAACGGCCCGACAACGACCGCAGCCGCAGGGGGCGCCAGCCGCCCGGCCTCCTTAGCTTAGGCCCCTCCCACCGGCAGCAGCTGTGCCCAACCGGCTGCGAGCGAAAGCCGAGCGCCAGCACCTGCGGGCAGAGGCAAGGGGCAGCTCTCTCTCCGGAGGGAGGGACGGGGACGCGCGCACGCACACACACACGCCTGCCTGCCGAAAAAAAAAGAAAGAAAAGGTGGATATACTAAGTTTTTGGGAGGGAAAACGCCCAGCTGTCGAAAGGGGCCCGCCTGCAGGGACGGGGACGGACACACGCAAGCAAGCAAGCAAGCAAGCAAGCAAGCCAGCAAGCCAGCAAGCCAGCAAGCCAGCAAGCCAGCAAGCCAGCAAGCAAGCCACGCCTGCCTCCCTGGGAAAAGGCTGAAAAACCTAAGTTTTTTGGAGGGAAAACGCACGGGAGCCGAAAAGGGGGCCGGCCTGCTTGCCCAGAGAGTCGAGACGCGGGAGAGCGCACAGAGGGAGCACGGGAACGGAGAGGGCGAGAGAGAGACGGACACAGAGACACACAGATGGACGAGGGACGAGGGACGAGACCCGAGAAGAAGGAGCTCCAGTCCGCTTCGCTCGCTACGTCTGTCTTTTCACCGCTGAGAGAAGGTGGTGCACCGCTCCCGGAGGCGCTGCAATACCGGGCCGATGCGTGGAGAGGACGGAGCAAGCTCCTGATCCAGCTCCCTGTTCCAAAAATCCGTTTAATATGTGGTCCCCCGATGGGGGACGTATCAGATATTAAACTGATAAGAACAGATACTACACTTGATCTTAGCCAAAAGGCCGAGAAGCGATGCCCACAAAGGCGCGGAGCGACGCGCGGGCGTTCCGCTGGCGCACAGTGGCGCAGGCCGACTCCTCTGGAGCCCGGGACCCGCGCGGCTGCCGGCCTCCCTGCAGCCAGAGGCCTCGAAGCGGGACGCTGCTCCCCCTCTCTCTTGCCTGCCTGGCTGCCTTCCTGCCAGTCCCGGGCGGGGGCCCTGCTCTTTGATCTTCTGTCAACGGCCCGACAACGACCGCAGCCGCAGGGGGCGCCAGCCGCCCGGCCTCCTTAGCTTAGGCCCCTCCCACCGGCAGCAGCTGTGCCCAACCGGCTGCGAGCGAAAGCCGAGCGCCAGCACCTGCGGGCAGAGGCAAGGGGCAGCTCTCTCTCCGGAGGGAGGGACGGGGACGCGCGCACGCACACACACACGCCTGCCTGCCGAAAAAAAAAGAAAGAAAAGGTGGATATACTAAGTTTTTGGGAGGGAAAACGCCCAGCTGTCGAAAGGGGCCCGCCTGCAGGGACGGGGACGGACACACGCAAGCAAGCAAGCAAGCAAGCAAGCAAGCCAGCAAGCCAGCAAGCCAGCAAGCCAGCAAGCCAGCAAGCCAGCAAGCAAGCCACGCCTGCCTCCCTGGGAAAAGGCTGAAAAACCTAAGTTTTTTGGAGGGAAAACGCACGGGAGCCGAAAAGGGGGCCGGCCTGCTTGCCCAGAGAGTCGAGACGCGGGAGAGCGCACAGAGGGAGCACGGGAACGGAGAGGGCGAGAGAGAGACGGACACAGAGACACACAGATGGACGAGGGACGAGGGACGAGACCCGAGAAGAAGGAGCTCCAGTCCGCTTCGCTCGCTACGTCTGTCTTTTCACCGCTGAGAGAAGGTGGTGCACCGCTCCCGGAGGCGCTGCAATACCGGGCCGATGCGTGGAGAGGACGGAGCAAGCTCCTGATCCAGCTCCCTGTTCCAAAAATCCGTTTAATATGTGGTCCCCCGATGGGGGACGTATCAGATATTAAACTGATAAGAACAGATACTACACTTGATCTTAGCCAAAAGGCCGAGAAGCGATGCCCACAAAGGCGCGGAGCGACGCGCGGGCGTTCCGCTGGCGCACAGTGGCGCAGGCCGACTCCTCTGGAGCCCGGGACCCGCGCGGCTGCCGGCCTCCCTGCAGCCAGAGGCCTCGAAGCGGGACGCTGCTCCCCCTCTCTCTTGCCTGCCTGGCTGCCTTCCTGCCAGTCCCGGGCGGGGGCCCTGCTCTTTGATCTTCTGTCAACGGCCCGACAACGACCGCAGCCGCAGGGGGCGCCAGCCGCCCGGCCTCCTTAGCTTAGGCCCCTCCCACCGGCAGCAGCTGTGCCCAACCGGCTGCGAGCGAAAGCCGAGCGCCAGCACCTGCGGGCAGAGGCAAGGGGCAGCTCTCTCTCCGGAGGGAGGGACGGGGACGCGCGCACGCACACACACACGCCTGCCTGCCGAAAAAAAAAGAAAGAAAAGGTGGATATACTAAGTTTTTGGGAGGGAAAACGCCCAGCTGTCGAAAGGGGCCCGCCTGCAGGGACGGGGACGGACACACGCAAGCAAGCAAGCAAGCAAGCAAGCAAGCCAGCAAGCCAGCAAGCCAGCAAGCCAGCAAGCCAGCAAGCCAGCAAGCAAGCCACGCCTGCCTCCCTGGGAAAAGGCTGAAAAACCTAAGTTTTTTGGAGGGAAAACGCACGGGAGCCGAAAAGGGGGCCGGCCTGCTTGCCCAGAGAGTCGAGACGCGGGAGAGCGCACAGAGGGAGCACGGGAACGGAGAGGGCGAGAGAGAGACGGACACAGAGACACACAGATGGACGAGGGACGAGGGACGAGACCCGAGAAGAAGGAGCTCCAGTCCGCTTCGCTCGCTACGTCTGTCTTTTCACCGCTGAGAGAAGGTGGTGCACCGCTCCCGGAGGCGCTGCAATACCGGGCCGATGCGTGGAGAGGACGGAGCAAGCTCCTGATCCAGCTCCCTGTTCCAAAAATCCGTTTAATATGTGGTCCCCCGATGGGGGACGTATCAGATATTAAACTGATAAGAACAGATACTACACTTGATCTTAGCCAAAAGGCCGAGAAGCGATGCCCACAAAGGCGCGGAGCGACGCGCGGGCGTTCCGCTGGCGCACAGTGGCGCAGGCCGACTCCTCTGGAGCCCGGGACCCGCGCGGCTGCCGGCCTCCCTGCAGCCAGAGGCCTCGAAGCGGGACGCTGCTCCCCCTCTCTCTTGCCTGCCTGGCTGCCTTCCTGCCAGTCCCGGGCGGGGGCCCTGCTCTTTGATCTTCTGTCAACGGCCCGACAACGACCGCAGCCGCAGGGGGCGCCAGCCGCCCGGCCTCCTTAGCTTAGGCCCCTCCCACCGGCAGCAGCTGTGCCCAACCGGCTGCGAGCGAAAGCCGAGCGCCAGCACCTGCGGGCAGAGGCAAGGGGCAGCTCTCTCTCCGGAGGGAGGGACGGGGACGCGCGCACGCACACACACACGCCTGCCTGCCGAAAAAAAAAGAAAGAAAAGGTGGATATACTAAGTTTTTGGGAGGGAAAACGCCCAGCTGTCGAAAGGGGCCCGCCTGCAGGGACGGGGACGGACACACAGCAAGCAAGCAAGCAAGCAAGCAAGCAAGCCAGCAAGCCAGCAAGCCAGCAAGCCAGCAAGCCAGCAAGCCAGCAAGCAAGCCACGCCTGCCTCCCTGGGAAAAGGCTGAAAAACCTAAGTTTTTTGGAGGGAAAACGCACGGGAGCCGAAAAGGGGGCCGGCCTGCTTGCCCAGAGAGTCGAGACGCGGGAGAGCGCACAGAGGGAGCACGGGAACGGAGAGGGCGAGAGAGAGACGGACACAGAGACACACAGATGGACGAGGGACGAGGGACGAGACCCGAGAAGAAGGAGCTCCAGTCCGCTTCGCTCGCTACGTCTGTCTTTTCACCGCTGAGAGAAGGTGGTGCACCGCTCCCGGAGGCGCTGCAATACCGGGCCGATGCGTGGAGAGGACGGAGCAAGCTCCTGATCCAGCTCCCTGTTCCAAAAATCCGTTTAATATGTGGTCCCCCGATGGGGGACGTATCAGATATTAAACTGATAAGAACAGATACTACACTTGATCTTAGCCAAAAGGCCGAGAAGCGATGCCCACAAAGGCGCGGAGCGACGCGCGGGCGTTCCGCTGGCGCACAGTGGCGCAGGCCGACTCCTCTGGAGCCCGGGACCCGCGCGGCTGCCGGCCTCCCTGCAGCCAGAGGCCTCGAAGCGGGACGCTGCTCCCCCTCTCTCTTGCCTGCCTGGCTGCCTTCCTGCCAGTCCCGGGCGGGGGCCCTGCTCTTTGATCTTCTGTCAACGGCCCGACAACGACCGCAGCCGCAGGGGGCGCCAGCCGCCCGGCCTCCTTAGCTTAGGCCCCTCCCACCGGCAGCAGCTGTGCCCAACCGGCTGCGAGCGAAAGCCGAGCGCCAGCACCTGCGGGCAGAGGCAAGGGGCAGCTCTCTCTCCGGAGGGAGGGACGGGGACGCGCGCACGCACACACACACGCCTGCCTGCCGAAAAAAAAAGAAAGAAAAGGTGGATATACTAAGTTTTTGGGAGGGAAAACGCCCAGCTGTCGAAAGGGGCCCGCCTGCAGGGACGGGGACGGACACACGCAAGCAAGCAAGCAAGCAAGCAAGCAAGCCAGCAAGCCAGCAAGCCAGCAAGCCAGCAAGCCAGCAAGCCAGCAAGCAAGCCACGCCTGCCTCCCTGGGAAAAGGCTGAAAAACCTAAGTTTTTTGGAGGGAAAACGCACGGGAGCCGAAAAGGGGGCCGGCCTGCTTGCCCAGAGAGTCGAGACGCGGGAGAGCGCACAGAGGGAGCACGGGAACGGAGAGGGCGAGAGAGAGACGGACACAGAGACACACAGATGGACGAGGGACGAGGGACGAGACCCGAGAAGAAGGAGCTCCAGTCCGCTTCGCTCGCTACGTCTGTCTTTTCACCGCTGAGAGAAGGTGGTGCACCGCTCCCGGAGGCGCTGCAATACCGGGCCGATGCGTGGAGAGGACGGAGCAAGCTCCTGATCCAGCTCCCTGTTCCAAAAATCCGTTTAATATGTGGTCCCCCGATGGGGGACGTATCAGATATTAAACTGATAAGAACAGATACTACACTTGATCTTAGCCAAAAGGCCGAGAAGCGATGCCCACAAAGGCGCGGAGCGACGCGCGGGCGTTCCGCTGGCGCACAGTGGCGCAGGCCGACTCCTCTGGAGCCCGGGACCCGCGCGGCTGCCGGCCTCCCTGCAGCCAGAGGCCTCGAAGCGGGACGCTGCTCCCCCTCTCTCTTGCCTGCCTGGCTGCCTTCCTGCCAGTCCCGGGCGGGGGCCCTGCTCTTTGATCTTCTGTCAACGGCCCGACAACGACCGCAGCCGCAGGGGGCGCCAGCCGCCCGGCCTCCTTAGCTTAGGCCCCTCCCACCGGCAGCAGCTGTGCCCAACCGGCTGCGAGCGAAAGCCGAGCGCCAGCACCTGCGGGCAGAGGCAAGGGGCAGCTCTCTCTCCGGAGGGAGGGACGGGGACGCGCGCACGCACACACACACGCCTGCCTGCCGAAAAAAAAAGAAAGAAAAGGTGGATATACTAAGTTTTTGGGAGGGAAAACGCCCAGCTGTCGAAAGGGGCCCGCCTGCAGGGACGGGGACGGACACACGCAAGCAAGCAAGCAAGCAAGCAAGCAAGCCAGCAAGCCAGCAAGCCAGCAAGCCAGCAAGCCAGCAAGCCAGCAAGCCAGCAAGCAAGCCACGCCTGCCTCCCTGGGAAAAGGCTGAAAAACCTAAGTTTTTTGGAGGGAAAACGCACGGGAGCCGAAAAGGGGGCCGGCCTGCTTGCCCAGAGAGTCGAGACGCGGGAGAGCGCACAGAGGGAGCACGGGAACGGAGAGGGCGAGAGAGAGACGGACACAGAGACACACAGATGGACGAGGGACGAGGGACGAGACCCGAGAAGAAGGAGCTCCAGTCCGCTTCGCTCGCTACGTCTGTCTTTTCACCGCTGAGAGAAGGTGGTGCACCGCTCCCGGAGGCGCTGCAATACCGGGCCGATGCGTGGAGAGGACGGAGCAAGCTCCTGATCCAGCTCCCTGTTCCAAAAATCCGTTTAATATGTGGTCCCCCGATGGGGGACGTATCAGATATTAAACTGATAAGAACAGATACTACACTTGATCTTAGCCAAAAGGCCGAGAAGCGATGCCCACAAAGGCGCGGAGCGACGCGCGGGCGTTCCGCTGGCGCACAGTGGCGCAGGCCGACTCCTCTGGAGCCCGGGACCCGCGCGGCTGCCGGCCTCCCTGCAGCCAGAGGCCTCGAAGCGGGACGCTGCTCCCCCTCTCTCTTGCCTGCCTGGCTGCCTTCCTGCCAGTCCCGGGCGGGGGCCCTGCTCTTTGATCTTCTGTCAACGGCCCGACAACGACCGCAGCCGCAGGGGGCGCCAGCCGCCCGGCCTCCTTAGCTTAGGCCCCTCCCACCGGCAGCAGCTGTGCCCAACCGGCTGCGAGCGAAAGCCGAGCGCCAGCACCTGCGGGCAGAGGCAAGGGGCAGCTCTCTCTCCGGAGGGAGGGACGGGGACGCGCGCACGCACACACACACGCCTGCCTGCCGAAAAAAAAAGAAAGAAAAGGTGGATATACTAAGTTTTTGGGAGGGAAAACGCCCAGCTGTCGAAAGGGGCCCGCCTGCAGGGACGGGGACGGACACACGCAAGCAAGCAAGCAAGCAAGCAAGCAAGCCAGCAAGCCAGCAAGCCAGCAAGCCAGCAAGCCAGCAAGCCAGCAAGCCAGCAAGCAAGCCACGCCTGCCTCCCTGGGAAAAGGCTGAAAAACCTAAGTTTTTTGGAGGGAAAACGCACGGGAGCCGAAAAGGGGGCCGGCCTGCTTGCCCAGAGAGTCGAGACGCGGGAGAGCGCACAGAGGGAGCACGGGAACGGAGAGGGCGAGAGAGAGACGGACACAGAGACACACAGATGGACGAGGGACGAGGGACGAGACCCGAGAAGAAGGAGCTCCAGTCCGCTTCGCTCGCTACGTCTGTCTTTTCACCGCTGAGAGAAGGTGGTGCACCGCTCCCGGAGGCGCTGCAATACCGGGCCGATGCGTGGAGAGGACGGAGCAAGCTCCTGATCCAGCTCCCTGTTCCAAAAATCCGTTTAATATGTGGTCCCCCGATGGGGGACGTATCAGATATTAAACTGATAAGAACAGATACTACACTTGATCTTAGCCAAAAGGCCGAGAAGCGATGCCCACAAAGGCGCGGAGCGACGCGCGGGCGTTCCGCTGGCGCACAGTGGCGCAGGCCGACTCCCCTGCAGCCCGAGGCCTCAAAGCGGGACTCTGCTCCCCCTCTCTCTTGCCTGCCTGGAACAGATTTTTTTTCTTATAAAATATTCGGAAAAAAAAACACATCATCTCAAAAGGAAAACATCTCATACAATAACACTCCACAAGTTAAAACAACGGCGGAACGGCGGTGATTGTCCGTTTTCAATCCTTGCAAGGGTGGGCGGATTTGCGCTATTATGAGTGTCCCTCCAAACCCTACCGCTTGCTGTAACCCATTAATCCCTGTACAGGGTCCATAGGCCTTTCCAGCGCTCCTTTGCCGTGGGGAAACCCCATTTAGCAACGTCACGCTTCATCCTCCTCCTGAGGTCCGCCAGGATCCTCTCCTCCAGCTCCCTCGCTCCCCACTTGTTGTTGTGCCGGATGAGATTGTTCCTCGCGTCCCACAGGCCTTTCTTTGTGAGGGACAGCAGCAGCCACATCAGGAACTGCGTCCCCCTGTCCAGTCCGGTAGGTGCCAGCCCCAGCAGAATGTACTGGTAGCTGAGCACCGCATTCGTTTCCAGGAGTTGCATTATGTTGTCCATTCTGCCCCACACCGCCTTGGCGAAGGGGCAGCTCCAGAAAACGTGCTCCTGAGTCTCCTCGACGAAACACGTGTCCCGGGGGCAATGCGGATTCCTGGAAATCGAGTGTCTGTAGAGGACCTCTCTGGTAGCCAGTCTCTTGTGAACGGCCATCCAGTTGAGGTCCTTCAGTTCGTTGTCCAGTTCTTTCGGCTGCGTTCTTTCCCAGACTTGTCTGGGAACTCGCAGCCTTTCGTTGGCGACCAGGTGCCCCCTCACCTCTTTGTACAGAGCTCTGTGGTTGGTGCAGAGCTCTGGCTGTCTCGTGGCCTCATACCTCCTGCTCCACTTGACAGCGTGGGTGTAGAACTTTGGTCGCCTCTCTGCCTTGGGCCCAGTGTTTGACCACTGGACCAAGTGCCTCATCGGGATGGAGAGCCACAGCCTGACAAAGTACTGGTACTTGTGGCCGATGGGCTCCCGTAGCGCCCGACAGAGGTTGCAGTAAAAGATGCAGTCGAGTTTCAGGGGGAAATGTGGGACATCTCGACCCCCTTCCTCGACCGGCTGACACATCCACATCCACACACAGATGGACGAGGGACGAGAGACCGTCAACAACAAACATGTCACAAATGCAAAAACGTCAAATAATGCAAAACCCTTGAAAAAAATCACGCAGTCAAATATTTAGCTGCCAAACCTGCTCGTTGTTTTTGAATTGGTTCAGCTGCCCACAGTGCAATCACACGGCCCTCACGAGTGTTTACTTGATCCTGTGCACCCGGACACCAGCAGTGAGTGCTGAGCAGGTCAGTCACAGAAAGAGCGATTCCTCTCAGCTGCAGTGGTAACACGGGTAAAAACTAGCGGCGTTCAATCGGGCACTCCCCTGCCTCCCATTGGAATGACTCGCATCTGCACATCTGGGGAATTTATTTTTATCACAGTATTGCTGCTGCACTACGGTTCAACCTGCCGTCTTGGAGAAACCTCAGGGTTTTTACTATCCATGCATGATGATGCCCCACAGTAGCGCAGACACCCCGGAGCCGCTGGCGTCGCCCTGCCCCGTCCCGGCCGCTGGGGTCAAGGTTCAGGTTTTTCGGCAGCCTCACCCCGCCGGCGCCATGACGAGCTCACTATAGCGCTGCCCTGCTCTCCGCGGCAACACTACCTCCATCCTCAGCAGCCGCACAACTGGGCTCAACACCTCAGCCCAGCCTCAGGACAGGAGACTGGCCAGTCTGATCGCCGCCATTCACACCCACCAGCGCCTCGGCTGCTGCGCTGATGAAGACACGGAGAGCCAGCCACTCCGCGGTCCAGCTCGGTGCTGATTAAACCACTGGTGCTTACTGTGTGCTTCTCTTCTTAGGAGCGATTAAAACCCCTTTATTCACAGATAAGTGCGGTCAGCTCGCCACACTCTTGCGCGCAAACTGGGTTCCGGCGGTTAAAACCGTCCTGGGTTACATGGCGTGACTACTGTGGGCTGTGCCAGCGCGCATCATGCTGAATTAACTAGCAGCGGTATTTTTCACCTGAGAGCTTTTTACTGCTTCGATCATAACAGGCAGCTGCAACTACTGCTGCTATTAAAACAATGATACAGGTGCAAAACGAGCCCACATCGCTCTCGGTTCAAAGAGCACAGCTTTCTAACACAAACACAACAACCACCGAATAACCGCATTGCGCGTTTTGTAATAAACACATTTTTGAACTAAAAACAGCCAACAGGTGTAAAAGACTAAACGTTAACGTTATGCTGTACACTGATTAGACCCTGATTGAACCGTCTCACTTCATGATTTTACATAACCAAAACCTTTACAGAAAACCTTTTATCAGTCAAAGTATCCTTATGAACTTAATTGTACAGTAACCAAATAACTCGAAATTTCTGCGCTCGGATGTGCGATTTCAAGCAACTATTTGAAAATAAATCTCTTACCGCGCTGCGGTGCCGCCATGTCGCTCGTCCTTCTCCCGCCTGCAGATTCAAACCGCCGTGACGTCAGCGGGGCGTGGCTCCGTCGGGCTCGGCTGAGCTCGCCTCTCGCGAGAGGTGACGTCACCCCGCCGGCCCCCGAGCACGCCAGGGATGAGGGACGGTAGAGTGGAAGCGCGCGCGGTGCTCGTGTCTGCCTGTAGACTCGTCACGGAGCTCAGCACCTGTGTTTCTGTCGAAATATCAGTAATTGTCAAGAAAACCGGAATAGTGTATGAGACCGAGTTTGTAACGTGTCGAGTCTGTGCCGAGGGACGGTGACAGCCTGTAGCTGGGCGTCTAAGGAGGGAAGAGTTCAAGAGGAGGATATAGTGTCAGTTCACTTAACTTATGCTGGACGTTCTGGGGAAAACTTGCTTCAAAAGTTTCGTCTCACATCATTATTTTACATCACCAAAACCACAAAACCTTTACAGAAAAACTTTTATTAATCAAAGTGTTCAACTTGGGCTTCACAAAGCCGTGTTGAGAAATGATAGAAAAACGTTCATATAGCCACACGTGTGCTCTCCTCAGCGTGGTCGTACACGTCCACGGTGTAAATCGATATCTACCTTCGACTCCTTTGTCATTTTAATTTTTTACCAACGAAACCACAAAACCATCGTATCAACCATAAAAGGACAACCAACCGGAGCTTTAAAAAAACGTTTTTTTTAAACTAAGACGATCGATCACACAGTCACTTTTTATCTGATGATGCACTTCCAAACTTCAATAATACATCTATTAGGTCATCAATAAGCCCGCAAACCAAAACCACGAAAGCAAAAACCAGCAAAATATATATATATATCCCACGTTTTTACCTTATTCTGAAGCACATGTATATATCCACAGTAGCCCAGACTAGCTTATCTCTAGACCTGGAGGCTACTGAACGTTACTGACTTTGTAGCAAATGTTTGAAGCCAGAAGCCAGAAATAAGGCGATCTGATTGGTCAAAAGCGCCGTCATTCATTGTGTCTTCAGCCATTCAGAGCCCGAAGGAGGTGAGACTTCCTCTAGAAGCCTCAGGCTACACTCCACCTGCCTTCTCGCTGTCAATCATTGACTCAGAAGGGTAATCAATCGGTTTCTTATCAGTGCTCCTTTTTTCACACCAGAAGGCAACTCTGAGGTTTTATTTCCCATCGCATAACAGCAGATAAAGGCTCTCTAGCAGTGTCTAAAGGTTTTTATTATTATTATTTTAAATATTTTTATGATTAATTATAGGCCTGAAATTTCTTTCCAGGTCCAGTCTTCACAAAACATGATGTAGAATTTTTCCTAATTGATCAATTTGTCCCAGATTTTTATCCAAGCTAGTAGTCACCTAGAACAAGGTTTTCAAATCATTCTCAGGACATTCACAGGCCTAGAATTAAATATTCTGACCTCTGAAGACCAAAACAACATTTCTACTTGCTGTTTGTTTCATGTTTGTCTGCCGAGTGGACACATTAAAAAATAAGAAATGTGACTGTTAACTCTCAAAGCCAAGGGGGTCAGTTTCAATTTAAGACCTGAACCAGGCTCTTACTATATTCTGCTGCAGAGATATAACCAAATGTTTAAGGGGTGGAAATTGAAGCTTGGCTAAATGGGTCTCTGCCACTAAGAGGTTTAATTAACACCAGACTTAATTACCATCAGTTGCTTAAGTCCACAGAAAGGCCCCTGTAGAAAATATTGCTTGTTATAAGGTTAATTTCACCCCCAGTATCAGTTTTTTGGGTAAAATTTCATAATGCAGTAAAAATCAGTCCCAAATGTAGTCATATTAAACTTAACACCACAATACAACGTAAACATTTACACAATAAACAGATATGTACTCATCCACTTTTCCTGAAAAGTGTTATACAGTTGAGTCTTATAATAAAATCACGTAGACTCCATTATTTGTATAATACTACATACATTAAAGTAATAGGGAGGGACTCACGAGCATATCGATGGGTTAAACAGTTTTTTTTGTATGTGAATAAAAGAAGCCATACAAATGATATGCAGTCGCAATTTTTGATGGAAAATCTCATGCATCTGGGTTTTATACCCTTGAGCGTCACGTTTTAAGACGTGAAAGAGACAGTTTCCTCTCAGACAAACACTGTGTGCCTGTGTCTCTTGTCCTTCAGTTTCCAAAGTGAAGAAAATATTATTGGCACCACTGGGGTAAAATAATGAACATCACCTCGATACAGGACAAGCTGTCAGTCCTGTTGAGCTGCAGTTGAGCTGGGTTCTGGCGGTTAAAACCGTCCTGGGTTACATGGCGTCACTACTGTGAGCTGTGCCAGCACGCATCATGCTGAATTAACTAGCAGCGGTATTTTCACCTTAGAGCTTTTTACTGCTTCGATCATAACAGGCAGCTGCAACTACTGCTGCTATTAAAACAATGATACAGGTGCAAAACGAGCCCGCATCGCTCTCGGTTCAAAGAGCACAGCTTTCTAACACAAACACAACAACCACCGAATAACCGCATTGCGCGTTTGGTAATAAAAACATTTTTGAACTGAAAACAGCCAACAGGTGTAAAAGACTAAACGTTAACGTTATGCTGTACACTGATCAGACCATGACCCCTGATGAGCTGAATTGTGCAGTAACCAAATAATCCGAAGTTATTGCGCTAGGATGTGCGATTTTAAACAACTATTTGAAAATAAATCTCTTACCGCGCTGCAGTGCCGCCATGTCGCTTGTCCTTCTCCCGCCCGCAGATTCAAACCGCCGTGACGTCAGCGGGGCGTGGCTCAGTCGGGCTGGGCTGAGCTCGCCTCTCGCGAGAGCTGACGTCACCCCGCCTGCCCCCGCGCGCGCCAGGGATGAGGGACAGTAGAGTGGAAGCGCGCGCGGTGCTCGTGTCTGCCTGTAGACTCGTCACGGAGCTCAGCGCCTGTGTTTCTGTCGAAATATCAATAATTGTCAAGAAAACCGGAATAGTGTATGAGAGCGAGTTTGTAACGTGTCGAGTATGTGCCGAGGGACGGTGACAGCCTGTAGCTGGGCGTCTGACGAGGCAGAAAATTTTAATTTTAAAAAATAAAATGGTGTTCTGTACGTCTGGTGATTTTTCATTCTCGTGATCAGCTTACAGTCTTTGTGTACGCTGCAAGTGTTTTACTTCTCAATTAAATGTTTAGAATACTTGAATTTCATACACAAGAGGCGTATCCTTCAGAAAAATTCACCTTCTTTTCTCTTCGTGTTGTGAAGCAGATCGGCGGGTCTGGGAGAAGCGCGCCCCGCCCACCGCGCACGTCACGCCACGTCACGGAGCGGGCGGGGCTCCGCAGTGCCGCATGGGCGCTCTGCTGCCCGGAGCGCTAACGGCACCGACCGCGTCTGCAATCACAGCCTAGTGTTTAAACTTAATCAAGCAGTGTGAGGCATCTCTTTTTACTTCCAAGTCCTCTACTTAGCATTAAACAAACAGAGCTTTTTCAACAAATTAGACGGATCACTGATAACATCGTTAAACAAAGCGGGATCTTATTGTACTTACACAGGGAAAATACGTTTTTAATCATCTTAAATGATTTCTACATTTTGGAAAGGTACAAAAACAGTTAGTATACATTATAAATATCATAATTTTCATACATAATAAGTATGAATTACAAATATAGTAATTAATATTAAAATTGCGCTGGAATAAATTGTTGCACTTTTTCCCCATGTCTTGTAAAACGTAATCATTTACAACTGCAGTTGAGCTGGGTTCTGGCGGTTAAAACCGTCCTGGGTTACATGGCGTGACTACTGTGAGCTGTGCCAGCGCGCATCATGCTGAATTAACACGCAGCGGTATTTTTCACCTTAGAGCTTTTTACTGCTTCGATCATAACAGGCAGCTGCAACTACTGCTGCTATTAAAACAATGATACAGGTGCAAAACGAGCCCTTCGCATCGCTCTCGGTTCAAAGAGCACAGCTTTCTAACACAGACACAACAACCACCGAATAACCACATTGCGCGTTTTGCAATAAAAACATTTTTTAACAAAAAACAGCCAACAGGTGTAAAAGACTAAACGTTAACGTTATGCTGTACACTGATCAGACCATGACTCCTGATGAACTGAATTGTACAGTAAACAAATATCTCGAAGTTACTGCGCTAGGATGTGCGATTTCAAGCAACTATTTGAAAATAAATCTCTTACCGCACCGCGGTGCCGCCATGCCGCTTGTCCTTCTCCCGCCCGCAGATTCAAACCGCCGTGACGTCAGCGGGCGGGGCTCCGCAGTGCCGCATGGGCGCTCTGCTGCCCGGAGCGCAAACGGCACCAACCGCGTCTGCAATCACAGCCTAGTGTTTAAACTTAATCAAGCAGCGTGAGGCATCTCTTTTTACTTCCAAGTCCTTTACTTATCATTAAACAAACAGAGCTTTTTCAATAAATTAGACGGATCATTGATAACATCTTTAAACAAAACGGAATCTTTCTAATTACGTTACACGTGGAATATAATACGTTGTTAATCGTCTTAAATGATTTATACATTTTGGAAAGGTACAAAAACAGTTAGTATAAATTTTAAATATAATAATTGTCATACATAATATTAAGTATGAATGACAAATATAGTAATTCATATTAAAATTGCGTTGGAATAAATTGTTGCACTTTTTTCCCATGTCTTGTAAAACGTAATCATTTACAAGACCTTGGTCAAATGTGCATTTGATCTGACAACATAAAAATATCACAAAATGAAAGTATACAAAAAAGTAAATTATGAAATAAAATGCGGCACTAGTAAAATAAATCAAACTAAAGTTCTAAAATAATGAGAAATGAAATGTAAAATATACTGAAAAATGCTCCTTTTCCCAGTGGCACTGAGATGAAGCCCATCAGCAGCAGAGGCCTGAGGCTGCTGGTTCTGCAGAAGCACTCTGTTGCTCCTGAGGAGCTGCACATGGTCCATGTGAGAGGGGAGCTCTGGAAGAGCCCGGGCAGCTTCTTTCACAGCTCCAGGAGCAAAGAGGCATCGCAGAGCCGTGGCAAAACTGAGCAAACTGCCATATGAACCTTCCAAGGAGATGCTCTTACTGCCACAGTCAGCTCTTCCCTAGCTCTAAGGATGTCACCCAGGGCTCTGTTATTGGTCCCTGTGTTAACGATCAGTGATATATCCTCGTTCAGGGCCTGGAGGTGGTGCAGGTGCTGGTGGGCACTGCGCTGCAGGGCTGTCCCAGGGTGCAGCCACACCTGCCCTGCTGGCATCAGTTTCTCCAGGCCCCGCAACATAGAGTCACCGAGGACATACTCTTTCTTTGGACCTTTCTTTGGAAAAGGGCATTATCACAGCTACATCATAAGATACATCTTAAAAGTATATCAACTAGAACTGAACAGCAAACATATTCAATGAATAACAATGAACAATGAATAACAATGTAAATGTTAAAAATTATAACTAACAACTAACTATACACAGTGCTGGAAACCAGCTATCTGAAGGCACGGGGAAGTTATATATAGAGGATTTAATTTTTTAATTAAATTTAATTAATTTCATATTACTGGCTCCAGGGATCAGCCTTTTGACCTCCCTGGCGCATCAGCACCCATAATCTGCATGTTTCCAAATTAATTTACTCCCTAGGTATCTACAAATACAGATATCTTAAGATAGTAGTTCAGGTGGGGAGCTGCGTCAGCATGCGTAGGCTGCAAAGGAACAAGTAATGGGTTTATTCCATGCTGAAAAAAAGAAGAAAGAACACGACGTTTTGGCCATGGAGCCTTCTTCAGGTGTGAGAGAGACAGGGCAGTCAGCAAAGGTAAATTAGCAGGAGAACAAAGGTTGGGAGAGAGGAGGGGTGAGGGGCAGGAGCAGGGGACAGACAGAGAGGCCAATCAAGAGGTGTTAAGTCAAAATGGGTGCAGAAAGGTGTGAAATGAAACTTCCAATGAATGGAGAAAATTTAAAAGAACAGTAGTCTGTCGTTAAGAGAAGGGAGAATGTGTGATCCTAGCTGCAGAATAATTTTGGTTTCGGTGGTCTATCTGATGTATGAGTTCGGAAAACCGTCTTTGAGAACACAGATGGAGAGATTAGAGTGGTCATGGCCGTAAAGGGTGAAATGAGAAACAATGGGCTTGGAGAGATCTTTAATCTTCACAGCCCTGACGTGTTCTCTGAAGCCATCTCCAAGTCTCCTTCCTGTTTCTCCAATGTAGATGGCTGGGCATTTACTGCAAGAGATACAGTAATTAAGCTTGCTGGAGGTACAAGATGCCATCTGGGTGATGCGGAATTGTCCCGAGGGGCCATGAATGAGTGTGGTGGTGGCTGTGTACTTGCAGGTGATACAGCGAGCTCTGTTGCAGGGGAAAGTCCTGGTGTGGATGGTTTCTGAGGGCAGTCAAGGGAGCTGTGAACAAGAAGGTTGCGCAAATTAGGTGATCAGCGATGTGAGATGATGGGGCAGTCAGAAAAGAGGGCTCCAATGGAGGGATCATCCTGTAGGATGGAAAAGTTGTGGTTAATAGTCCTGGGGATAGGAAGTGTGTTGGGGTGGTAGGGAAGCACCAAAAGAATGCAGTTGTTACGGTGGAGTTCCTAATTGGGTTGATGGTCTGAGGGGTGTTTTTGGCTCGGGCGAGGGCCCTCTCAATAACACTGCTGGGGTATCCTCTGTTGATGAAAAAGAAGCACATTTTGAGGGCTTGGTTCTGGAAGCCGATGTCGAACTTGATATCTTAAGATGCTGGCTCCAGGGATCGGCTTTTCACCATAACAAAGATAACATCTTTAAACAAAATGGGATCTTATTGTACTTTCTAATTATGTTAAATGTGGAAAATATTTACATTATTCACTGTTCAACATCCTACCTGGCGCATCAGCATCGGCTACCAGATGTTTTCCTTTTTCTCTTCCTCAAAATTATCTGCATCTGACACACAGCGTAACATTAGCAACAGCCTGGAACTTAAGCAACAATCCTCACCTCATTATCCATGTGATCATCTAACAATGGAAACTCAATTATGCCTCTAACTTCATCATCACCCCCCTCTACATAATCCACAACAAACAAGCCTCCTGTTCTATCTGCACGGACTGCCCTGCCTGGCCGCCAACATTCACTCCCATCTTCACTGCTCACAAACATGGGCTCTACTTTCTTGCCTACGAAGTCCTCTGCACTAACAGGAAGCGATTCTAAACAACTATCCATATAATCTGTCCACAAAGCAAACCACCACATTTTTCAAAATCCATATTTTATTTGAAAAATATACTCCTGGCCATCTAGTCTCATTTCAGCAACTGTGCCCTTGTACCACACCTTCCTAGCTTTCTCATCAAAGGCATGTCTAACTGTCTTTCCTAACAAGTGTTTTGGTTTAATTAACATAGGAATTCTTCAGCTTTCCATACCAACCTTTTTTCTACCTAGATCTCTAGCCTTAAAATGCTGCTTAACGGCCTCCTTTAAAAACTCTGCCTTTTCTTCAACAATATGTTCTGACGGTGCCAAACAATAATCTTTGTCTTCTCTAGATGTAGCTGGGATTTCCTCTGGCCTGCAGACAACACTTTTTTTAAATTATCAATCAGCTGTTCTAGACTAAGCCTTTTCCTGTCAATTGAAAAATTGAAAACTCCATTTTCATGTTTCATTCCTCTCACAAGTCTCCTAAACCTCAACTGTGCTGTAACTGCAGGAAGCCTCTTGTCCTCATCTAAATTCCCCAGCTGCTCGTCTATTTCTTCCTCGCTGTTCCAAACTCCCCCATACTCTCCTGTCTCTACCGCTAGTACTTCCTTTGTCCTTATATCTCTTGTTTGCTTTTCTATCTTTTTTTCCTTCTTCTCTCAAAGTGTCCGCAACCTGGCATCTCTTATCCTAGGAACAAGTAATAGGTTTATTCCATGCTGAAAAAAAGAAGAAAGAGAACACAACGTTTCGGCCGTGGAGCCTTCTTCAGGTGTGAGGATGCCATCATCCTGCCATTCTTCAATTTGCACACTAGCTCCCTGTATCTTGTATTCATTTCTAAAACATGCTCTTTTTTTCCCCAGAGCTTTCCACAAAGGCTATGTCACTAATTTACAAATAATTCCCAGTGCTCTGCATCCTGCAGTGAACTGACCTACGCTCAAATCCTCAAACACTGCTTCTATTCATTTGTTTTCATTACATATATCAAGCATGATTTCCAGCAATTCAGCACATAAAAAGTAAACTCCAGCTGCAAGTTTCCTTTAAAGGGAACCAGAGGGACATGATCAGATTTCCCCTGACTCAACGAAAAGATCTAAACTGCACAGATTTGCCACTTTTCTCACACCCTCTTTCATGGACGGCTTTGCACACTGATCTAATCAATCTAACTACCACTCTCTCCAACCGTTCTGTGCATCCAGTCTAAACTAGCAGTGTCCACCTTTTCACCACCAACAATCATGCCTTCCCAGACAGAAAGTGTAACATTGGCCTGATGTGCCAAGCCATCAATTAAATGCAATCCACAGAACAACTCATTGATAATTCTGATCCTGGGCTTGTCTGTCTCACTGAGGTCATCAAATCCATCTACAATTTCAGGGAAGATTTCAGCTCTGTACTGCGCCAGGATTTCACTAATTTGTTTTCTGTACTTGCCCTGTCGCCCATTAGATTTGTAATTTTGCAGAACATTTCCTTCTCGGAACGTGTTGCATGCGAATCCTTGCTTCCACTGTTAACAACATCTTGCACCACCTCTCTAACCGTGTCAAATATGCGCCGAGCTGAACCCGACGCCTGCTCTCCGAGTCCTAAATGCATTCTGCTACCCTCCTGGAAAGAAATCCCTGCAGTTCCATATTTATGGCCATATTTAGTGGTCCCATCTGTGGCAAGGCTTAAATTACTTTGTAACAGTTTTTCTTTCAGATGTTGCAAAGAAACTTGCCTCGCTTCTAAAACAAGATATATACAAAAACTTTTCCCTGGTTATCTTTCTACCTGAATACCTACCAATTTATCCAAAAACATTCTGACTGTCTGAGAAGCCTTTCCTGCACCAACACCCATGTTTGCTACTAACGCCATATAAGCCTCTCTTCCAGCATCACTATACTTTCCTTTTTCACACGTGCTCATATTGTGACTCACTCGCCCCTCTGTCTCTGTTTTCAAGCCTTCATGTTCTCCCTGCCAGAAGTGCACCTGCTCGTTCAGGTCCCTCACCCCATCTGCTCAATCTGCTTCAGAATCACGTTTCCTTTTGTGACACGCAACCTTCTGCGATTCCTTTATTTGTATATCTAAGGTTTTGCAACTGTTCCTGCACTTCATCAATACTCTTCTCTAGCTGTGCCCTTTCCTTCTCTGGCTCACTTTTCTCCTGTTCATTCAAAATGACTGCCTGCTCACACTCCACATTTTAATTTTACTATCCCGACGTTTAAGCCTTTTATTCACATTCCTAAAACCTCCATACACTAACTTTTCATTTGCCTTGCTTATTTATTTTGAGAGCTTGAATTTCAGTTTCAGCCTTATAAAGCAGAAGTCCTCTCTCTTTTTTTCTTGTCTAACCTAGCTCTTTCATCATCTAGCTTCCTGCATTCTTCCATTCATCTATGCACATTAAAACTGTGCTCCTAATTCACCTACTACCTCATTAGTGCACTTTACAGCACTGAATTCACCCGTTCCTGATCTTACATCACAAGCACAGCTAGTGCTCGCTGTGCATCTGAAATTTCACTGCTCTCCTTACTTACTAGGGGCAGAGCAAACATCTGGAGGTCAAAATCTTCCCTTTCACTTTTTCTTAAGAGGGATTTCGTATTAATGATCCTCTGTACATACAAACCAACCACTCTCTGAAAATATTGTTTTTTATGTTCAAGACCTAGATCGAAATTGTGATTTCAAATATCAGAAAGCTTGTTTCCTTTTTGATTTCTTGGCTCCGGAAAATGCGTTGATCTCCATCATCGCTCTGTTCCTCAAGATTGTAACATCTAGTTTTTGAATTCGTTTAGATATTAACTCTGATTACATCTATCCCCGATTCCTCGCAGTAGCTGCTGATGTTTTGCTATCCCTTACCACTAGGGCACACAAGCGCTTTCTCAGGATTCATTTTTTCTCAGGGTCTCTCAGTCGCTGCGGCTCTGCACCAGAGCGGTTAAAGACGGCGACAAGTCAGGCACCCAGAGGGGGTGACTTCCCACCCCCATAACTAGAAAGCCCAATAGTAGTGGCTTAAGCGACACACAGCCATGTGACTTACAGTTTGAGCCTAGCGTGTACGTTTTTCGTTGTAGCCAATAGGTTAAGCTTTCCAAACTCAGACCCAAATTCAATTGAATCTATTTGTATATAGCGCCTTTCACAACAAGGTTGCTCCAAGGCGCTTAACAAAGCAGGTGACCATGCATGTGAATACAGACCAGAAGACAATGGAGGAGAGGAACCCAAAACTCCTCAGTAAGTAATTAGAAAAGAAACCTCTAGGGGTCCAAGGTCAACTGGCTGCCCAACCCCCTCTGGGCATGCTAACATTATACAATTAAAAAAGGAATAAATGAATAAGGGTATTAATTCATCCACCGTGTCTACTGTGAGCTGTGCCAGCGCGCATCATGCTGAATTAACATGCAGCGGTATTTTTCACATTACAGCTCTGATCAGCTGCAACTACTGCTGCTATTAAAACAATGATACAGGTGCAAAACGAGCCCTTCGCATCGCTCTCGGTTCAAAGAGCACAGCTTTCTAACACAAACACAACCACCACCGAATAACCACATTGCGCGTTTTGCAATAAACACATTTTTTATCAAAAAACAGCCAACAGGTGTAAAAGACTAAACGTTAACGTTATGCTGTACACTGATCAGACCATGAGCCCTGATAAACTGAATTGTACAGTAAACAAATAACTCGAAGTTACTGCGCTAGGATGTGCGATTTTAAGCAACTATTTGAAAATAAATCTCTTACCCCACCGCGGTGCCGCCATGCCGCTCGTCCTGCTCCCGCCCGCAGATTCAAACCGCCGTGACGTCAGCCGGGCGTGGCTCCGTCGGGCTCGGCTGAGCTCGCCTCTCGCGAGAGCTGACGTCACCCCGCCTGCCCCCGCGCGCGCCAGGGATGAGGGACGGTAGAGTGGAAGCGCGCGCGGTGCTCGTGTCTGCCTGTAGACTCGTCACGGAGCTCAGCGCCTGTGTTTTTTGGCGAAATATCAGTAATTGTCAAGAAAACCGGAATAGTGTATGAGACCGAGTTTGTAACGTGTCGAGTCTGTGCCGAGGGACGGTGAAAGCCTGTAGCTGGGCGTCTGACGAGGAAGGTTTTATATACGAGTTGAAGTGGAGACGAGCTTGTTAATTAACGGCCGCTTGCCTGAGGCCACAGCAAGGTCCTGTAGAAAACACCGCTGAGCGCTGTGAAAATGTCACCTTCTGTCGTGCACATCACACACCTACAATATTACTGATCGTGTCGCGGTTTTATTTATGTGAACTAAAGCGATGCAGACATGCGTGTAGTTTATTTCCGTTTTTCCGTTTTGCTGAAAGGCCTGCGTTCGGCCGTTTCTTGAGCTCTCAGTATTTTACATCCCCACTTCAGTAGGTTTTACGAGTGTTGCTCGGTGCTCGAACACCGTTTTATGCCAAATGTCGTCTAATGCTCTTCAATGTCCCGTCAGTTAACGTGCAGCACTTCATCCCGAGGTTCAGGAAAGTGTCAGGTATTACTCACAAGTAGCCTGACTGCTGAATTCGCAAATAAAGCTGTTATATTCCTGTGAGGGTTGTCCCGGTTGACTTAATGCGGTAATGACTGCGATAGTCAACATCATTAACTGAGTGAAAACGATGAACGTGATCAAGTTATGGAAACGCCCGTGACGCCGAGAAACGCCTGAACCGGGGCTGCAAAGGGAAGGGTCTGTCTTCAAAGGGCTTCACACGGGGAAACGGGTATGAAAGGCTCTACGGCCGACACGTTGTGATTTTTTTCTTCTCTTTTCAGTATGGAATAAACGTTTTGTTCCTGAAAATAGTTTCCTACTGCGAATTCGCGTGTTATCTGCAAGCTTCGTGAACCTTTGAGAGGGAACTTGTACTGATTGACCCCACACAGTAGTTCAGGCTGGAGCCCAGGGACAGCGTTTATTCCGCTTGTTGTGAAATGCCCTGACACTTCTGTTTCACTCCATTGCAATACCCGAGGTGATAATCAGTTTTTTTTGTGTGTAAGTGTTGTAAATTGTGTAATAATAAGATGAAGATCTTATGGTTTTTATTTCAGATGCACCAGAGTTGCAGGACACCGAGGGAAACGAGACGGCCAGTTGGACAGAGGCAAGGTGTTTTAATCTCTTGATAAGGAATTCTGGCTTTGGACCGAGTGTCCCAGTCAGAGATGCAGATTCGACCGTTTCAATTTGGGAGGGTTTGATAAAATCACTTTCTTTGGATGTTATTATAATGGTTATAAATATCATGTGCTTACATCAGCTTGCTATAAGATTAATTTAACCCCCAATATCAGATATTATTATTCTAAGGTAAAATTTACCTTAGGAAAAATCAGTCCCAAATGTAGTCACATTTATTAAATTTAACCCGACAATAAATCCAGAGAGAGCAGCGCTGCTCCTGCTCCCAGTAGGAAGTTGTCATGGAAAACAGCACTGCTCCTAAACCTCCAGCTCATGGATAGTCCCATAAAGAGCACTAGACAGGTGCTATACCTGCCTTGACTTAGGTGTACTGTTTTCAGTGTGGACCTTTAACCGTTTACGAAATATAATCATCCAGTGGAACCGGATATAACCAATATAACCAACCATGTAACCCCAGGTCCTGGCCGGATTTCCCATTGGCCCTTATCAATCATGACCTCCTAATAATCCCCATCTCTGAACTGGCTTCATCACTCTGCTCTCCTCCCCACCGAGAGCTGGTGTGTGGTGAGTGTACTGGTGCACTATGGCTGCTGTCGCATCATGCAGGTGGGGCTGCACACTGGTGTTGGCGGAGGGGATCCCCATTACCTGTAAAGCGCTTTGAGTGGAGTGTCCAGAAAAGCACTATATAAGTGTAAGAAATTATTATTATTAACCTATTGACTCTGCATCAGTTTGGTTCCAATTTATTGTTCTGCATTCCCCACTCTGTCAGCCTGTTTTTATAATATTATTGTCCTACATGTTATTGAATTTTAACATATACAGCCAAAGACAGTTTATTATGGTTATAATCACCTACAGTAGTTATTTTATCATCAGTCCCCTTAATTATTTCTTAGTGGTTTGAAAAGGTTGTCAAAAAGAGCATCCCTCCTATCAGATGCTTTTAAAAACTAAGCAGCAAATAACCATTTCAGACGATTCAGTTTCTGTATTTCTTGTTGCCATATCCCAGGGTATATGTGCAAAGTTAGTCTTATATCAATGTAAAGTCAGCTTTGCTACATACCTCCCTGATCTCGTCAGACAGTAAGCTGCTTGTGCCTGTATCATCATTGGGTAGTCAGCAGCAAACACCTGTTGATAAAGCCTTTGATTTTCTGTTTTACAGTTTCATCCGTACAGGTTCTAAGTTACCTTCCCATTCTTAATTCAGGTCTCTGTCTTGCAGGTAATTTTGGTACGTAGCTCCACGCCACCATCTCTTCAATCCTGTTTTTCCCAAATCGTGAGTACCCAGTCATTTTGTATAGACATCCCATGATCTGTGAACATTATCAGTTCCTTAAAAACTGTTCATAAAGTGTAAATTCATAAGTTGAACATAAATTCCCATAAGATTGTCTAAATTCCTCCTGTTTTATGAATCCCAGAAATATTGCCCAATCATTTTATTATTTTGGAACTTGCTCTTCTTTAGTACAAAATAATTCCAATGATATCAGTATTACTTTTCTATTATTGACCATTAAAGGTTAAATTAACACTAATTTCCAAACTAAGCAATGTTTACATTTTACAGTAGTTCAAATCAGTTTGTTATATAGCGCCTTTCACAACAAGGTTGCCCCGAGGCGCTTTTATCAAGTTACCATATGTGTGAATACAGAACAGAAAAGACCAGAAGACAACAGAGGAGAGGAACCAAAAACTCCTCAGTAAGGAGAAAAGAAACCTCCAGGGGTCCAAGGTCAACTGGCTGCTCAACCCCTGTGGGCATGCTAACATTATATAATTAAAAAAGGAATAAATGAATAAGGGTATTCATCCATCCATCATGTCTTCTGTATGTCAGTACTTCATGCAGATCTCAGTAGACCTGCAAAATCCTCCTAAAGAATAACTATATCCACGCTGTCCTTCTTGGATCCATGGCAGTGATGCAGCATTAAACTCAGATGGTACCCAGCCCGGGCGCCATCTGGACTTGTGGGGAGGAGAATAGGATAGTTTGGTCAGAACAGATGTATCTACCTGGTGGGCCAACACTGAGACACACAATGGCATGTACAGCAGCCCCAGCTTCCATGGTTGCAGCAGGGTATGATGTAAGGTGTGAGTAGTCTAGGCTGAAGTGATAGGTATTCAGTCTGGATTTGAACACTGAGATTCATTCGGCCTCCTGAACATGGGGTGGGAGACTGTTCCATAAGCTAGGGGCCCTGTAACTAAAGGCTTTACTGCCAACTGTTTTTTATGAATGCGTGGAACATGAAGAAGACCTGTGTAATGATAGCCGGCCCAGGGACGCCAAATATGTAATGTTGCCATTGCCAAAATGTAAATGTAGTGGCTCTCTGAAGGCACCAGTTCTGTAGGGTTTGGGCATTTACTGGGACAATTATTAATTGTAACAGTAAATCACAAAATTAATTCTTTTGATGGCTTTAGAATCCAACCATGCGACATAACTCAAACAACGCACACACACAGGTACTAATACACGAGGATACATTTATTAAAACATAGAATATGCATATAAACCTAACAGATCTTATCGAGATAGTTATCAGAATACAAAAGGTATATATTCAATCAGTTACAAAGTGTTACACGTATCAAGAGGACATACGTTCAGTATATCATTCATTTTGACCGTTTCATAAATGAACTTGGTTATAACTTCTACATTAGATACTCAAAACAAGTACATAACTCTTAGGAATTAAATTGATATCAACTGGTTGGGATAACAATTGAATTCTCGAGCTGTAATGCATTGAAGTTAAATACTCATCCAATCTCTGGTGATTCAGATCTCCTGCGGGCACAAAGAAACAGTTGCAGGCTTGTTGCTGTCCAATCCGAGCTCTCTGGCTCCGTGCCAGGCTGTGCTGTGCGGTTTGCAATAGTGCGCGGCAGATGCTCACTGACCGGCTAGTTAGTGTTGGCTTTAACTAGCAAAGTTTGTGCACAGGGGAAAAGATGACTGTGGGTCCCAGCAGGTCAGGAAGAGGACAGGTTCGTTCCTGATGAAGCGCTAGTTCTGACTAGTGATTCAGCTGTACACAGTTCCGACCTGTTCACGAGGCCTGCTGCTGGTGCTAACCTCAGGTGGATCCTCTGGTTACTCTCTGGCAACCTCCGCTCTAGACTCTTAGAACAGAGGAAAGTTCTGGCACTTGGACACACTGGCCGTTCCGTGGTGGTCCGGGCTGAGTCTCAGGATGGTCAGGAGGCGCTCTGCGAGAATGTCCTGCCCTTGGGAGCCTTCTGCTCCTGGGCTGTCCTGCCCTGGAATTCTCCTTTGAATTCCCTTTAGAAAAGTCCACAGAATTCTCCACTGAATCTCTGAATCTCTCAGGCTCTCTGTGTTGCCTGTTTTTACCTGGAGGAACTTCAGCTCATTGATTGGCTGAAAGTTCCATGGGCATCAGAGTCCCACGTGGGTTACTCGGCCCTACCAGTCCCTGATTGGTTGATCAAGGTGAGATATGAGTCACTTACTCCTGACACTTAGTAATGCAGTCCAGATGTCCAACTGGCACTCCCTAGACAGATAGGCGCCAATGGATGACCATTGATCATGATAGCCAGGCTTAGCTAAGTGCATCCCCCTTTGGGAGCTGTCCTAGGAAACCTTATCAAAGGAAACCTTAAATCAGCCTGCATGAATAGTTTCTCTGTGGCTGCACCACAGAGATGAACAGAGAAATGGGGCCTCATTTGGGAAAGCCCAGAACACTTAATTCTTTCTTATTATTAAGCCTCGCCGCTACACCTGCATTATGGCATATTCAGTGTTAACTGATATTAATAATGGAATAAAAATGTGAATTAGCAAACGTGAATACTGCCAACAGTTGGAGTAAAACCCTATTCAACCGGTTTAATTCAAAACACTTTATTCAGTGGGGCAATTTAACAGACGCCTCAAGCCTTAAAACGAAATCGTATATATTGTAATTAGAATCGAGAATAACAAAGCGGTATTAAATATATCACTGAAGCTATAATAATGTGTCTGGTCATTATAAGCAGTATTAATTTAATAAAAAATTAAGCTTCTTGTATCTTTTTCAGTCTTTTTTTTATGGTTTTCATAACCTTTGCTTATTAAAACGCCTATTTATGAGACATGATTTTTCAGAAGTCAATAACTTTGTGAACAAATGACAGAGCCTGCAGCCTATAGGTTTAAAGATCGCAATTTGTGAAGCATTCCACAGCTTTTATTTAAACAATATCTAGTACCTGGTTGCATCTTTTGAATAAAGCGGATCCCAGGTGCAAGAGACTTCCTAATGTGAGAAGGCATTATGCTGTATTTGTTATGCGTCAGTTGAAGCTTTCTGAAGTCTCTCAAAAACATAAAAATGGAACATCGTGTGGCACGATGGGCAACTGTATCTTCTAATTTTAAAGAAATTAAAAAATAAGAATAACGTGTCTGCCTGTAAAGGACATTAAATGATTTTAAAACCCGTAACAAAAGGGTTTAGTTAAAAACAAGAAATACACAAAAAACAGGTAATATTTCTTCCTTGTGATCAGTTTAGAATCCTTGTGTAAGCTGTATGTTTTTTTAACTTTTGAAACATTTTAAACACTTTAATTTTATAAAATCCAGATGCATTTCGTACCGATACAGTACAGTCGTGTTCTCCTGTCTTCCTGTGGTGTGCATCGAATTAGCAGGTGGCTGAGAGAACAGCGCCCCGGGGCCCTCTGAGCTCAGCTCAGTCAGAGAAGTGGCTGCGCTGTGAGGAAACCGTTCTGCAGCCTGCAGTGTTTATGGCACTGAGCACGTCTGCCTTTAAAACTTCATAATGGAATCTAAATAATTTCTTTTAATTATCATTAAACTAAGCTTTCTCACTAGTTTTATATTTGAAACCATCGTTAAACAAAGCAGGGGCTTATTGTACTTTCTAATTACATCACATATGGAAAGATTATACATTTTAATCATTAATTTTTTAAAAATAAATTTTAGAAAATTTGAATTTACACAAATATTTTTTTCTACACAAATATTTGCGATTGAATTTCTGAATGTTATGTCACAGTTCAATATTTTATATACATCTCAATAAAGTCAGGCTTCGGGTGCATAAACTATTAGTAATCAATAATTTGATCAAATTCCACACTGATAAATTGTTGCACTTCTTCCACATCTTCTATAAACATTAACTTGCAAGACTATGTTCAAACATACGTTAAATCTATCAAAAAGTACGGAAAATACAAACATGTAGAAACCAAGAGATTCAAGCCTGAAGTGTCCGTTCGTCAAGCCAAGCTGTATTGTATGCATACAAGGAGCAATACAGCAGTAAGCCTCAAATACGCTGCTGCTTGTGTGCATACAATACAGCTTGGCTTGACACTTCAGGCTTGAATCTCTCGGTTTCTACAATTATAAAATAAAAAATGAAGGTAAAATGTAATTTAAATTTAAACCAGGTTTCACCTTTTCCTGTCTCTCCCAACTCTCTCTCACCTGCTGCGATTCGGACACACACTGGTTAATAATGGGGAGGGGTCAAAAGGCTCCAAAGAGGAATGGCTTGAGCAACACACAGAGACGAAAAAGTTTTGTGCTGTCTTTAAAGCTACACTCCTTGTGGACGAATTTTCACCTCGAATGTTTGCCCACCAGCAAACATACACAAGCAAACTGAATACAAAATGTACTTGCAAGTATAGCGATTTCAAACATTAAAAACATACTTTCTTTATGCTGTTATACTGTACAGTATTAAAAGTAACACTATGGTCACTACACTGTGAGTAACGGTGCCCACTAAACCTCTTTCCCACATTTCACGGGGTTAAGGTCACGTAGTTGATTCACAGCTGGATACAATTTTATCTTGTCTCGTGAAAGCAAAACTTCAGATATTTGTCAACATATTACTAAAACGATCCATCTCGGTAATCTCACTGTGTCAATCTCAATGTGCGCCCAAGTGCTCACTCAGTGTTCACACTCCCAGTAAAATAAAAACCCCGTTTTCCACATTATCACCTCGCACTGGGGGGAAGGAAAAGTGCCGGCGGTCATTTATTTCACTCTCCATCGCTCTGCCCAACCCCCCTACACAGACGGTTGATTAAGAACAAGTAATAGGTTTATTCCATGCTGAAAAGAGAAGAAAGCAAACAACGTTTCAGCCGTGGAGCCTTCTTCAGGTGTGAGAGAGACAGGGCAATAAGCAAAGGTAAATTAGTGGGAGAACAAAGGTTGGGAGAGAGGAGGGGTGAGGGGCAGGAGCAGGGAATAGACAGAGAGGCCAATCAGGAGGTGTGAAGTCAGGACAGGTGAAGAGAGGTGTGAAATGAAACCTACAATGAATAGAGAGAATTTAGAAGAACAGTAGTCTGTCGTTAAGAGAAGGTGGAAGGTGTGATCTTAGGTGCAGGATATATTTAGTTTCTGTAGTCTTTCTGATGTATGAGTTTGGAAAACCGTCTTTGAGGACACAGATGGAGAGATTAATGTGGTCATAGCCATATGAGGTGAAATGAGAAACAATGGGCTTGGAGAGATCTTTAATCTTCACAGCCCTGACGTGTTCTCTGAAGCCATCTCCAAGTCTCCTTCCTGTTTCTCCAATGTAGATGGCTGGGCATTTACTGCAAGAGATACAGTAAATAAGGTTGCTGGAGGTACAAGATGCCATCTGGGTGATCCGGAATTGTCCCGAGGGGCCATGAATGAGTGTGGTGTTAGATGTGTACTTGATCATATCAGTCGATATCGATAATTATCACGATAAATGTAAAATCATTATTTCTTTCAAGTTTAAGGGCAGATTTTTTCTCCTGAGTGAAAGTTGAAGAAACCAGACAGTTAATTGGAAAATTAAACAACTCTTTATTTTAAGAACACAACAAACACTTGCCAAACAGCAGAAACATTAAACAAATCTGAGGTAGATAGTATTCAAGTCTTTTTTACGTCAAAATATGCAGGAGTAAAATTTACAAAATCAAACTTGCGCAGTATTTTGTGCGCATGTGCAAAGCATAAACATATATATCGAACTTTTGTTAAAATTATATCGAGGAAAATTATAGCGCAATAATTCTCGTTATCGAATTATCACCCAGCACTAGTTAAAATAAGTGATTAGATTTTTGAACAATCTAATTTCTTATTTGTTTAAACAGTGAAATTTCAGCTGCAAAAAGTTCGCACCAGAGACCACTATATCTGCTTCTCATAGATGTTCAGGAAAGGAGGTGAATTGAGCAATGTTAAGTGTGATAATTCGGTGATCAGTAATAACTGCTTAAAAATCAAATCAAAATGTATTTATCAAATTTACAACAATACAGTGTGCAGCAGTAATTGCTGGCAATTACATGTCTTTTCTGCAAGCTCAACAGGGGGGAGATCACAAAATTAACTTACAAAATAGGTACATGTCCAAGTAACCTGACCATTATTAGAGTCATTTAAAAATGCTGGGAACTTCACAGTTAAAGAACTCTGTAGGGCAAGAAACAAAAGAAAGAAACTTAAGCATTTTAAAGGCTGAAACTGAAATTCATTAAAAAAAATTAAGGCAAATGAAAATTTGGAACACTAAAGTGTTAGAGATGTAAATGTGAAAATCCAAAAATGCACATGAGCAAAAAGTTTTAGAATTGGAGCAGGTGTTACCTTGAAATAAGCAAACAGAAAAAAGCCATGACCAGACATAGTGCAGAAGAGGGATGCAGGAACACTTGCAAAAGCTTAGAAATGCAAAAAATCCCAGAAAGGTGTGTGTTACAAAAGACCATGTGAACCAGAAGCAGATTTGGCAGAGAGTTAGGGGCTTGAATAATCAGGTTTTTTTCTGGTAGGGAGACTATGAAAGTGTGATTGGATAGAGAGTCAGAAAGTTAGCACCCATGAAAAACAGCGCAATTCAGTAAGAGAGCCCTTATATGAATTAATAGCAAACATGGTTTCATGGAGGGCTTCTCAAACAGTCGGGCAGTCAGGTAGATCGCCATGGGAAAGCATTTGTAAATATATTTTGTTAAAGCGAGTCATTGTTTTGGAACAAGACATTTTTCCAAGAAAGTAATTTAGTCTTTGTCACTAGTGGAACTACTAAATAAAGATATAAATGAAATCTTTAGATTTCTATATTCAATGCTGGTAGCAGGATGAACTAAGGACTCTGTCAGGTTGAGCACAGTGAATATTTTATCACAGAGTTGGTGCAAGATGTTAACAGTTAAAACAGGTATTTATAAATGACCCATTTCAAGAAGGAGATTTTCAGAATAATTATAAATCAAGCAGGGTAGGAAAAGCACAGAAAATAGGTCGTTGGGTTGATCAGACCCAGAGAAGTGGAAAGGCTGACTCCTTTAACCAGCACTATAAAATCATTTCTCCTCAGTGAGATCCTGCCATCTGGTGGTGCGCTTCGGTCACTGTCTATACAGTAGTTACACAGTGCCTTTAGTTCCATCTCTTTATCCTTTATAGAGCAGCTGGAGTCTGTTACGGTCCTCAGTTGGAGAGTTTTTTTTCCTAATAGTTTTCTCCTTTTTCTCGGGGTGCTGCCACATAATATATTAAGCAAATGAGGCTGAAACATTTAAAAGGGGAAATGAGACTGCGAAAGGGAGAGCGCTGAGAGGTCGGAGATGGGGAATGAGGTTAGTTGAGTGGTGTGTATTGGGGATGGGGGAAAGACGTGTGCTTTTCTGTTTTTGCTTTTGCTTGTGGTAGTTAGTGTAGATATGGGTAGGACGCAGAAGGCTTTTTTTTGGTATGGCCGCATTGTTAGGCACAACCACCTTTTTTTCCGGTTCTAGCTTATCTAGTTGTTTTTTAGTCAGTTTGTCAGGGAGCCAGTTCTGCCAGACACAACCTCCCAGAGCAAATCAGGCACCTGGACTGAGGTCTCCTTCAGCCCAGCCAGCTGGTTCCCTGTTGAATGACGCTGACGGGTTCAGTCCCAGGCGGTGTACTTCATAGTACAGTTACATTTTTTTTTTTAAATTCCAAATTAATTTGTTGGCTCATTACTGGCTGCTGACATTTGGAGTAAGACAAAATGTCGATTTTCTCTATTCGGGTGTAAACCTAAAGACATGTTCACAATAAGCTATAATAGTGGACTCTTTTTATGCATTCGGCTCTGATGGCGCTTTGAACTGCCTGGGTGCAGCTCTCTACATTAGAGTGCTCATTGCCACTACAAGGACAATAGAACTTTTTAAAAAAATGTCATAAAGCTTCCAAAATGTCCACTTGTGATACTTTAACTGCTTAGTTACACGATTCTATATTCATATAACTATCAAGTTATGTTAAATCACTACAACATGTATCTTTTTACAATATAAGCAACTGGTGTTCTTTCTCTGTATTCTTAGAAAAGGATAAAACGTCATAACTTTTTATGAAGTACAGAATATAACTTTAATGTTAGAACAAGCACGTTAAAACCAGAACTAATGTTAGTAAACTTTGGTCCAACTGAGCAATCTTGCTTTTATAAAATACTGACTTTTTAATGCTTAATGGTTGATATGCTGTAATACATAGTTTAAAATTATTAAAAGTCTAAAGAGTATACAACTTAAATTCTTAATTGAATAAAGATTGTCCCTCAGCAGTGACTGGGCTTAGAAACCAGCCGTTTTCTGTCAACAGCTCAAATGCTGTACATGAGAGGTTAAGCTTTATTAGCTCCACCTGGTGCTTTTACAAGGTGCTTCCAGATACTATTATCCTATTTTAAAAAAAGATGCGGTATATTGTGTTACTTCCACCGCGTTTTAACACAGCTGATTTTGAATGGCTGGGTCTGTATGTACAGGTCATGCTTTAGGTATTCAATCTGTCAGGAAGGCACTACATGTACGGTGTGTGTAGACATGAGGGTAATGGCTGTATGAGTGTTATGCTGTTAAGTAAGTTAAACCTTTGGTCCCTAAGTGACCACAGTCTCGGTTCTCACATGGTTTGTGGAAAACGGTAACAAACATTAGAGGAGAGTTGGTTGAATGGGAAGGGAGTGAGCACACTTCTGTTACAGATTCACCCATTCAGAACGCACACAGAATCAGGCAGCAGGTTGCGGTTTACACACCACACCATATCGCGTATGTTTTTTAATACTCTTCTAGTGGACTAGTTTGTAAAATCACCAGGTGGAGCAGTGAAACGCGGTATGTGGAAATATTTAGGCTGTAGCCAGAAATTTGGATTATACAAATATATTTCACGCCTTCTGTACTGTAGTGGCTTTAAAACCATATGGTATCATACTTTACTGTATATTGATGTTGTATACAATCACACTGCTCTTCATTGACGTGTGCGCTACTGTTTGGGAATGTGAGAGGAGAAGGCACTATTTAAAGAATGCTGACTGGGAGAAAAAAGTCCTGTTGATGATTGTATTTCCTCATTGCACTGCATAGTCTAACGTTGGGACTTAATTTGTAAGACAAACTTTTCCCCAAATCAAAAAAATATTCAAGTTATTGTAAAATCACTAACATGAACATAGTACATGCATATTTTTCTCAATGGTTGAGTCAATATACTAAGACTGGACCTGTGAATAACCCCAACAACCACATCACTGGTACAACACACATGTATAACAATGAAAGTATTAGGTGACAAATGGTAGAACTGCAGTTAAATGACCATTATATTAACAGTTACAACAAATCTGAAACCTTTAATAACAGAGGTTATTAACCCTACTGTATTTCACACCTGCATGTCATACCTCGTTGTGCCCAGTGGGTGTTTTGTTTTGATTATACCGTGAATTAGTTCCTGAGACATGCCATGAAATGTTTCAAAATTTAAAAACAATCAAACCTTTAAGTTTGCACAAGAGATAGGGGTATTTTTTTGTTAACTTAAATAGCTAATTTTGTTTGAAGAATTTAAAATCTGTCTGCCTGACCGTATTGTAGCTTATTTCATTGAGCAGAAAGTTACCTTGCTCTTACAAGCAGATAAGTGTGCCTTAAAACATAATAATGTGTTTGCTACCCCTGTTTGACAGTCTTCTCTAGGAAATTATAAAACCTTAACAGTTCCCGAAACGTACTCTGATATCCTTAATATTATTAGTAAATATTAATATTTTAATTTTTGACACATTGTGAAATGTACAGTTATTAGAAATGTGAATATAGTTTGCATATTAATTTATTGGGAATCACAATTATATTTACCATTAACAGTTACAACAGATCTCAGATGTGTTTTAAAATTTGTATTTCTTTAAAAAGGAAGTTATTAACTCTACTGTAGTTCACGCCTGCCTATGAGATTATGGTTTTTGTTTTTATCATACTGAGGGTGTGAAGATTCATTGAGCAATGGGGCACTGTTTAACACTGTGAAATTATGTAGCTATATCACTTTAGTAAATACAGTGGGTATCAAGTCCACACACCAATTGAGAGTTTTGTTTTTAATTATTTTTCATAAAAATGATGCATTTGGTTTTCACTTAAATATTGTTGGTTACAAGACCTTCTTAAAAGTGAAAAAAGGTCTGATATGATTTGTCCTGATTTCAGCCATTATATCAACACAAGCTGAAATTGCTGTGAGTGTGTAGACTTTTGATATTCACTGTATGTTGACAAAAGTCTGGATTTTTGGTTTCATAAGGCAAGATCCGATGGAACCCTGTTTCCTCCAGGGAGTAAAAAAAAACACGCTATGGTATCTCAGAATTGTGACTTAGTAACTCAGAATTGCGACTTTTATCTCACATTTGTGACTTCGAAATAGCCCACATTTCATTGTCTGTCCTTTTGTTATTGTAACGGATTCGGGTTCGAGGCCTTGTGCCCTCGCTGCTCCTACCCAAGCTCGTGCCTCACTGCATTGGCTCGAACCCAGGTCTTACCAGCTGAGCTAAAGAAGACCTTCTTTTTTAAGTAAAAAAGGACATACAGATGCAGCCATTCAAAATGGGTGAGGTATTTCACGGCATACCGCGACACGCCCACCGGGGTATCACGCGGTATCACGTGTGTCACGTGACAAGCTATCCGGCGTCGCCTTGTAAAACCGCCAGGGGGAGCTTAACCTCTCATGTACAGCATTCGAGCCTTTAATTTTGAACTGTGTATTACAGCATGTTAATCATCAGTCATTCAAATGTTGGTATATTTTATGAAAGCAAGATTGCTCAGTTGGACAAAAGTACACAACCTACCTTTATCAGAAATATTTATGCATCAAAGCCTTTACTGAAGATATTACTAATAGTATTAATAATGGATGACTTTGGACAAGCTGTATACTCAAAGTATAATTTCTTTAGCACATTTGTACAAGCACTTGGAATCTGTCCAAGCCATACTTTGTCAGGCATTTTGTTTTACTTCAACGGGCATAAAAACTTCCTTGCTTTTAACAGGGCGTTTCATAATTTATAACTACGAAAATGATTTAAAATGCGACACCTATCATGAAAAGAAAAAAATACACACCAGTATTCCATTTCTCCCTAAACATTGTAAGCTTTGAAGTCTTTCACTAACGTGATACCGGAGTCAACAAGCATACTTTTAGAATTTGATTAAAAGGGAATATAATATGGAATCGCGTATCTCAAGAATTTAATAACGGTATGATTATATCCGTGTACTGCGGCAGGGCTGTTTCGCCTGCCTGCTTATGCGAGCTGTCTTGTAGCCTACTGGTCTATGTGTGTGACTACCAACTGGCAGGTTGTTTGTTCGAATCCAGCTAGTGCTGGACCTTTCATTTTTATTTATTTATTTTTTAATCGCGTAACATAAACATTACCGTATGCAAACTGTACTGTATACAATATGTATATGTATATTTAATGTCTTAACTGTGCCCGTTTAAGTATTGAATATTCATATCTAATTTTACCACTGAAGGGAAATCTTAACATAAACATACAGTATATGGCTGGTCTCGGTACTTTAAAGAAAAAAACACACACCAGTATTCCATTTCTCCCTAAACATTGTAAGCTTCGAATGAAACCACTAAATAAAGACATAAATATAGAAATCTTAAGATTTGTTTTATTTAATGTTGGTAGCAGGATGAACTGTCAGAGTGTATATTTTGTCGCAAAGTTGCTACAAGATGTTAACAGTGAAAAAGGTATTTAGAAATGAGTTATTTCAAGATGAAAAAGAAAACATGCACGAAACATGGTTTCATTACGACCAGAATCGGTCTTGAGATATTTTTAACTTGATTTACAGTATTTGAGAGGTATGTCTTAACACCGATACTACAGTGCTTAAGTACTGCTCACGTATATGTTTCTAGGTTTATATTATGCATTTCATACGGTCAAATTACTTTTGAGCAACTAATAAGAAGCGCGAAACGGTATGCGTTTTACTTTCGTTTTGTGCTGGAACCCATGGATTGATTAGAGATATCAAGTACATACAAGTCATTTTTTAAATGTTGTAGTTCGTCTTGAAAAAATGTTACGAGTACATCATCTATCAACAATTAGGTTCTGTTTCCATATTGCGGATTTTGGTTAGGTACAGTATTATCAAATCCAGTGGCGCTGTGTGTTACTTTACTGAGTCCCAATCTGTGATTGAAACCTGTAAAACCGGTTTAATTCGTCACAGCCAGCACTCTTCAGGTGTGAGGGTCTTCTGCTCAGAATGAAACGCTAAAATGTTTGTGTATATTCTAATGGTAGTGGGGGCAGGGTGTGTGGGAACAGGTTTGTTCTTCACACCTGAAACATTTTCTCTGAAAGGATTTTCTTCGCAGTTAACCGATCTTGTAACAGCATGTTACAGTTTACTATTATTAACCATATTAATTTTAAGTGCTTAATGTAAAATCTTGTAAAAATATATTTTCATTGTTCAAATATACATTAATATACATTAAGTCTGACTATCATATAATAAGTTAAATACAAAACTAAAGAAAAAATAGGGTTAAATATAATTCAAAATATTTTGCTAACAATGTTAACTGTTTATGAATAAAATGTATTAACTAAGGAGTAGGATGGCACAGTTGTTAGTATGTTTTTTGTTTTGTTTCTTTTTCATAAATACAACAGTAGTACCTGATGTCTCAGTGGCTTTCAAAATTAAATTATGCATGCAAACCTGTGAACTAGAAAGATAACTAAGATTATAATACTAATTAAATGACCGTGGGCACTTCCCACCGCCTCTACATTCTCAGAGTAGAACAGACTAACCTTCTAATGAAAGACGGTCCACCCCCCACGGACAGGAAAAGTGCCCACAGGCACTTAAACTTAATATGGTCAGGAACGGTAAACAGTAACATGGTAAGAAGGAGCACGTACAAACGTTTTCGAAATAACCACATGTAAGACTCTGATCCTAAAAATGGGATTTCTATATGTCTTTATTTAGTGGTCACATTAGTGACAAAGGCTAAACTTTTAGCTTCAGTAACGTGTACATATCTCCCCTTTTTATAAAACGACTTGGTTGAAAACTGTTCCAGAGCCACTGTTGTTTCATCAGTGAAAAGTACATCATGAAATGCTTCTCCCTGTTCAATCCACTGGAAAAAAGAAAAGGAGCATAAAGCTTCTGATGCTCATAAACGATATTCATTTAGGAGCAGCATCAGAGGTATGTTTTTAACTGCACTGCATTGGAGAGAATACCATAGTGTGTTTTTTTTTTTACTCCCTGGCGGAAACTGGCTTCCAGAAGAATCAGTATGGCTCAGAGATTAAATAAAACTTCACAGACATTAACGAAGAGCATAACGCGTGTACTGTATGCACTGCAAGTACAACCCAACTCTCTGCAGGAGTGCTGGCTGTGACGAATTGAACCGGTTTCACGGGTATTTTCAAAGTAGGAGGCGAGATTTCCAGCGAAAGACACCTCCCCCCCCTCAAAAACCCAGTAAATACAGTACTTACTAGTTAAAGGCTAGGCTCCCGACTACGGCGAAAGGAACCCTTCTTTCATTAGAAGACAATGAACATATTTTAGCCCTGAATGAATTAATAGCAAACATAGTTTACATAAAATACATTTTTCCAAGAAAGTTTAGCCTTTGTCACTAATGAAACCACTAAATAAAGACATAAATAGAAAAATCTTAAGATTTTTAAAATACATGACTTTGCTAAAATTTATTTGAAAATAAAAACAATTACAACTGCCAGGGGAGAGAGAGAACAGGGGAGGGATGTTGGTTTTGCATAAGGGGCGGGGCTATGGAAATGAGGTCTGTTTGGGAATGTGGAGTTACATGTTCTGGCTGTTTGTGAATTATCGTTGTTGAGTATGGAGTGTTGAGGTATTGATTTTGTGTAATGCTTTATGTTGAAAATTGAGGTGGATTTTGTTTATGATAAACAGGATAAACTGGGATGGGAGGAAGGTTTGGTTTTGCATAAGGGGCGGGATTATGATAATTGGAGGACTTTGCGAGTGTAAAATGGTTTGATTATTTGATTTTGTATTGTGGTTATCATCTATGTTTTTGGTTGGTATTATGTTTATATGGTTGTTTTTGTTGGTTGGTTGGTTGTTATTATGGTTATTAATAATACGATCTATAGTTGAAATCTGAGCCTAAATAAAAAGAAAAAGCAAGTGATTAGGTTTATGAGCAATCTAATTTCTTATTCGTTTAAAAAGCTATATAAAATAAAGTTTATTAATAATTTGCTGGACAGAGCGGTGAACATTATTATGCATAAGACAAAGATAACGATCCTGATCAGTTTAGAAATCTGTGTACGCTGTAAGGTTTTTACTTCTTAAACTTTTAAAATACACGTTTAGAATTGAAAGAAATCCTCTTCCTGGTATAGCAAACCAGCACGTCTTTTTTCTCCAATCAGAGGGGTGTCAGATGGTGTCAGCCAATCACCATTCTGCGTTGGGTAGCAACGGGTGACTGTTCTCAGGCGGAACATGTAAACAGCTTAATGTTCGTGTTAAATATTTTTTTTTAATTAAAATTCATTCTATACAGCAATCGCATATTTGTGTTCCGTTTCATAAAACTTTCATGCTTAAAATGTTTAGGGAGAAATGGAAGACTGGTGTGTATTTTTTCTTTAAACTACCAAGACCAGCCATACACAGTACAGTTTACATACAGTAATGTTTTAAATTAATATCGTTTATGACCTTCAGATGCGTTATGCTCCTCTTCTTTTTATGCTCAGCTACTAAAATTTCCCTTTAGTGGTAAAATCCATATAAATATTCAAAACTAAGCGGATTAAAATGTGCACAGTAAAGACATTAAATGATTAAATCTTTGCACTACCAACCAATGCACCACGAGTGCCCCTGTCGGTCATTTTGGCCAGCCAATCACTTGCCCTGCGGTATGCTCCGGTGCCCCGCGGTGGCTTGTGGGTAGGTTACCGTACCGCAGGTTTTTACCGCGCATTTTGAATGGCTGCATCTGTACTTTTTACATATTTTACATATTTCCATTGTATCATACTAAGTCGGAATTCTGAGATACCATAGTGCTGTTTTTTTTTAGTCCCTTGCGGAAACGGGCTTCCATAAGACCCAGCTGTGAATTAGCTGTAAAGTTTTTGGGAAAGGGAGTTAGTGGGCAGCATCAGTACCATATAGTGCCCATAGAGTTAGTTTTAAAATAACAGTGCATTACTGTGATCTTTGTGTGGCAAGTACGTATTTTAAAACGTTTGTAATTGCCGTTCTTGCAAAACAAATTGTACTGTTCTTCAGTTTGTTTCTGCGTGTTCGTTATATCCAGCTTTGACATCGCTCCCATTTTTCACCCTGGCGTAACTGTCGTGTTGATCAAACATATTTCCAGGGCTGGTCCGGCATTGTTGATCCGTTTTGTGGAGCCAGTATTTTTTCTTTGGGGCGTGCGTGTACTTGTTGCATGTATTCGTTTTTAGTTGTCCTTGGTGTTAAAGGTGCTGTGTAGGGGTAATTGGTGGTGTGTCCATCATGGCATTCAGATTAGAGGTTTTTATTCTGTGCCTGATTTTGGAGCAGTTTGAGAAATGCCACAAGGCAGATATTTTATCATTAGCGATTTCTTTAGTCTCTCGGTTTACCTGAGGATATCAGAGAGTCACCTTTGCTCTCTCAAATCTAGACTCAAAACCTTTTTTAGAAGAGCTTTTATTTAAAAAGACTGGCCTTCTTGTGAATGCAGTGTGTTATTGCAAGACATAGAGTTGGGGTGTGTGAAAGTGCCCCTTTTCCCAGTGTAGGTAGTGGGCGTTTTCTGCAAGTGATGCTAAAAATAAGGTTGTTTGAGGTATCAAACATTTCTCCAAGCCCATAGTTTCTCATTTCACCTCTGTCAGCCATGATCACACTGATCTCTCCATTTGCGTTCTCAAAGAGGGGTTGAAAAAGGAATCCAAAACTAAAGTTATCCTGAAACTAGGATCACACCTTCCCCCCTCTCTCACTGACAGACTCACTTCCTTCTAATCCTCTCTTCATTTGCAGGTTTCAACCTCACACCTCTCTTCACCTCTCTCGACTTCACACCACCTGAGCGTCCACTCTGCTGACTTTCCTCTTTCTCACACATTATGAAGAAGGCTTCACAGCCAAAATATTTTTTCTCTTCTCAACATGGAATAAACTTACTTGTTCCTATTCTTAATGACAATCAGAAACATGTTATTTTGCTACCAAATTAAATGGTTTCATATAAATATTCCCTGTTAAGTGGATTTTAAAAAGTAATAATAATAAACTTTATTTTATATAGCGCCTTTAAAAGTGTCTCAGAGCACTTTACAGAATGACAATAAAAAAGAATACACAATATAAAACAGAATCACAATACACAGAGGAGACTGTGGATGGTGGTACTAAGTATGGAGCGGAGGTAAAGGCTCTTCTAAAGAAGGTTCTGAGTCAGGATTTGAAGGAGTTTAGTGACTCTCTGATATCAATGGGGAGAGAGTTCCAGTGCTTGGGAACATAACAGGAGAAGGGCCTGCCACTCATAGTGTAGACCGGCTTGGGGGACAGTTAAGAGACCAGAATTAGAGGGGCGAAAGTTGCAAGGTGGGGAGTAGGATGATAATAGCTCAGACAGGTATTGAGGTGCCAAGCCATACAGAGCCTTATTGGTGACGTGAGGTTTTTAAAGTCCACACGGAATTTGACAGGAAGTCAGTGCAAGGACTCCAGGATAGGAGTAATGTGATCACTTGCATTAGACCTGGTCAGGATTCTGGCTGCTGGATTTTGGACAGACTGCAGTTTGATCGATGTAGATTTAGATACCCCAGCTAGTAGAGCATTACAGTAGTCAATTCTGGAGAACACAAATGTGTTGAACAGCTTTTCAGCCACAGTTAGTGATAACATAGAGTGTAGTCTAGCGATATTTCTGAGGTGAAAAAAAAGTTTTGACAATATGCTGTGCATGTGGGTCGAATGTTAAGCCAGAATCGAATATCGCCCCACGGTTTTTCAATTTAGACTGAAGCTCAAGTACAGAACCATCTACAGATAGGGTTACAGAACTAGCTTTACTAAGTTGATGGGGGGGTGCCAGTAAGCATGTCTCTCACAGTTAAGATGAAGGAAATTGAGTCATCCAATATTTTTATGTCAGAGATGCAATTAGATAGATTAGAGACAGCTACATCAGGTTTGGTAGGGATGTATATTTGAGTATCACCAGCATAGAAATGATAGCTGAGGCCATGTGACCTTAAAAGCTGACCAAGTGTAAACATGTAAATGCTGAAAAGCAAGGGGCTTGGATTTAAAGAAGGTGAACAGTTTGGAATCAGTTTAAACAAAGCAATCATTTCACTAAGACCTAACGCATCATAAGTGCAAGCTACCGATCATCTTTGGCCAGTGAATCACACAACACACCATGCCAGTTTACTAAGAAGTGATGCACATTCTGAGTGCTATATCTGTATTACTGTGCTGTAACAAACTTCATTACAGAGCAGTAGTGCTGGATTTCTAATGAACACAAGATGTAAAAAGTAGTAATGCACTCTCATCAGAAGATTATGCTATAATCGTGATATCATTTTTATATCCACTGTTAATTACAGAGAGAAAACAATGCATAATTTTAAGTTTATAGTGTTATCTTTCATTAAAGATGCTACCAATAATTATTAACACTAGTTCTGAAATAGATATTGTGGTGCCTCCGGGGAAAAGGTTTATGTAATAGGTACGAAAGTACTCACACCACACACTCTTCTTTTATTTTTGTGAAGTTTTCTCCTTTTCTCTCGTTCCTCTGTCTTCCAAGCCAGTCCGCAATCCGTTTTCTCTATCCTTATTCAGTCCGTGTTCCAAAAGTCCGTAAAATCCCACAAATCCGTGCCGTATCCAAATCACAAACCGTATACCGTAATCCTTTAATTATTCCGTAAATCCGTTGTCCTTAAATCTATATCCACACCAACCAAACTCCACTATCTCCTCCAGAACGCATTCACCTACTGGCTTCCATGCCGGTTCACTGTTTCCAGGGCATATATATTTTGTTTCCTGATGAGACCCACCTGCGTTTCGTTGTCTTTCAGACTGAGCCCTTTCCATCTGTGGGTCAGCTGGTTTCTCTTAGCGGCCATCTTGGTCAGGTCTAAGTCAAGTATAGTGAGCAAATCGTTCCTGAAATGTCTGTCCTGGATGACCCTTCCTTTGGTCCTCTTACAGTATGTTCTAACAAAAGGCTTCTTACCAAAATGCCTGTTTCATGAGCCTCTGTACCATACCCATTAGGATTAAGTTCTCCATCTGCAAAATCGCCTTTGCAGAGACTTCAGGGTGCTTAACCCTCCTGAAAATTAAGGTTTTACTGTACATTAGCTTGCATTTCTGTGGCTTTTAAGAATCAACCTTTAAAGAGCTGCCTTATCAGACACCTTCTGAAAATCAAAATGTAATGTGCTTTAGTTTTATTGAATGTCTGTTGCTTCTTCACAGAATTCTAGTTAGATAAGACCTTCCCTTTCAAAGCTATGTGTTCTTCTAACTTAGCCAAAAACAGAAGTAAGAGTTGCAGGTCTGTAGTTTCCTGGTTAATTTCTTCTCTGCATTTGGTAGTTTAAGTTTGTGATTTTCCAATCTGTATTGTAATAGTGTGCCTGCTTATCTCCAAGCCAGTGTTTGCACCTTTTTTTGGTGGCCTATGGCTGGGTTTCTTTCTATGGCCCTGTTGCTACACAGCTCTGGGGACTTTACATTGAGTCTCCTAACCCTGTCCCAGAGCATGCATTTTCCAGGACAAGTTACCCAGCCTTCTGAAACCTTAGAGTATAACCTTATCTTTGTTAGCTATTCACATATTTCCCAGTCTTTCTATGATACTCTGTCTAGCAGTATGAAGAGGACTTGGACTGTGGAAACACCCAGTGGTTTCTTTTTAACTGTACTAGACCCTCTAAAGAAGAGGTTCCCAACCTATGACAGCTCGCGGCCCACATGACCGACACTAAAAACTTCCGCGGCCCACACAAGGACCCAGCAGTCCTCAACGTTTGAAACGGGCTAGCTCTATACCTCAGCAGTAGCCTAGTCGACTCCAGTAATTAGAGGAAATCCGCATATACTGTACAAGCTACAAACATGGTTTACAAAGACCTTTTATTGATTACAGAAGGAGTCAAGTCAGCACCTCACAAAAAATAAATAAGAAAAATATTTTGAGTTTGCTAAACGAGCATTCAGCACTGGCGACAGCAACTTGAATTGTTAAAAACACTTGACAGGTTATCACTGTGTCTGGAATAGCGGATTTCATATCTTCAATGACCAAATACTGCAGTACTTCAAACGGAGTGTTGACTTCATTGGGGCACAGATGAGACAGAAACTTTATTCCAGTTGCCAAATCTCCGCCATGTCTCCTAAAACAAGGCAAGTTTGTTGCAGCTTCAGTTGAATTATCTCCGGTATTTTTAATGTCAAACAATGCCAAAAAGACGGCTGAATTCACTCAAGAAAAGAAAAACATCCTTCTGTCTCACTGATGACAGTGTCCAGTAAGAAACTGATAAAGTCCACTTTAAACTTTTCCTCTTTTATGGTCTTTTCTGTTCTCTGCGTTTCTCGCTGCCTGAGTTACATTTCTGGATTGCTTTCAAGTTGCACACTAACGAACACAGCTTACTTAAATGTAAGCTTGTCTCTTGCTCAGTCTTGCAGGGGAACAGGTCGCGTTATCCAATTCTACACGTTTGGGAATGACACGCCAATGACCAATTACAAATTATCCGCACAGCCATGTTTTCTAGATCATTGTGTTTTAATTTTAAATATGCCAGACTAATATTGCTATTTGAAAATACAGATGCAGCCATTCAAAATGGGTGGGGTATTTCGCGGCATACCCCGGTGGGCGTGTCGCGGTATCACGCGGTATCACGCGTATCAAGTATCACCTTGTAAGTATCACCTTGTGTTTTACAAGAATCACCTTGTAAAACCGCCAGGGGGAGCTTAACCTCTCATGTACAGCATTTGAGCTTTTAATTTTGTACTGTGTATTACAGCATGTTAATCATCAGTCATTCAAATGTTGGTATATTTTATGAAAGCAAGATTGCTCAGTTGGACAAAAGTACACAACCTACCTTTATCAGAAATATTTATGCATCAAAGCCTTTACTGAAGATATTACTAATAGTATTAATAATGGATGACTTTGGACAAGCTGTATACTCAAATTATAATTTCTTTAGCACATTTGTACAAGCACTTGGAATCTGTCCAAGCCATACTTTGTCAGGCATTTTGTTTTACTTCAACGGGCATAAAAATTCCCTTGCTTTTAACAGGACGTTTCATAATTTCTAACTATGAAAATGATTTAAAATGCAACACTTATCATTCAACTAGAGCTCAAAATATCACAAGGATCCTCAAGAGCACAGCAAAGTCTGTATTAAAAGATACTTCTATGAGATACATGAGAATCCAGGCTTTTTTATCAACGCTTTCTTTTCCGTATACCAGATTTTATGGAACCACTTCAGAACGGTGTCAGCCAGTCAGATTCCAGGAATCGGTACTTTAAAGGAAAAATACACACCGGTATTCCATTTCTCCCTAACGATTTTAAGCATCTAAGTATTTAACTAGCATGTGAAATAGCGTGTGAAAAAGTGGTAGTTTCAAGCGTTTCTGCTAATATAATATGGAATCGCGTATCTAAAGAATTTAATAACGATATGATTATATTCGTGTACTGGGACAGGGCTGTGTAGGGCTGTTTCTCCTCTCTCTTCATGCGACTTCCCTTGTAGCCTACTGGTCTACGTGCCTGATTACCAACTCCCAGGTTGTGTGTTCAAATCCAGCTGGTGCTGGACTTTTCTTTTAACAAACATTTCTTCGAAAAAATAGAATAGCAATATTATGGACAATCAATTGACTTTTATTTTTCAAAATATCACAACATGATCGATTCTAAGTCATTTTTGATAACAATGAATAGTCACCTTCTTCCCTTCTGACAACGGTCCCTGCTTCTGCTTCCTGCTTCTATTGTGTGTGTGTGTGTAATAGAGTACATTTTTATAGAGAAATGGAGGCTGGACAGTATGCGTTACAATATAAACATTTATGTTGATTTAAATCGTGTTTTGATTTAAATCGCAAACGCGTGTTTAATTATATGTGTTTTTTTAATCATAATCAGGCTAATGCAACATAAATTGATACAGTATCTTTGTCTTCTAAGTATCTTAATAAACTTCAGCATAGCTTTCTAGCCGTTTAGATTTATATTTTTTGGGATTTTGGGATCAAACGTGGAAGGATTAGATTGTAATCGTTTTTATTTTTCAAATACATTTTAGAAAAGTGTAATCTATACCTGCGCAGACTGTATGCCTTCCTAAACCCCGCCTTTCACTCCTGTCCTGCTCTTCCCCGCGCACCCCAGCCGAGCGCTCTTCGGTCTCTGCCCGGGACGAATGTATACTTTGATATTTACACCCGGCGCGGCACCGAGGGATTTATAACTGCATTTATAACTTAGTTTTTAAAATTAGTCAAGCAATATGTAGCATCTCCTTTTACTTTTAAGTCCCTTAAATACATTGAGCACAGCTTTCTCACCACTTAAGATTACTTTTTGATACCATCCTTACACAAAGCAGAATCTTTCCGATGACATACAGTACAAGTGGAAAGATTACAGATTTTAATAGTCTTTAATTTTGTTACGTTATACGTTTTAGGAACGTTTCATCTAAACAAACACCACAAAACTATTCTCGATTGTATTTCTGAATGTTATGTTACACCTACAGTAGTTCACTGCTTTAAATACATCGAATTAAGAAAGTTAGGTGTAGCACTTTAGATCTTTTTTTCTGAACCAGGGAAAATCTGATCATGTTTCTCTATAACAATAATAAAAAACTTTAATTTACATATCACCTTTAAAAGTGGCATCTCAAAGCAATACAGTAGATGGAAAAACAGTTAAAGGTTAAACATTAGAGGCTTGCCACACCCGGACTGTTAAACCAACACATTAGCACGTCAAAACACATTGAGGACCCGGGCGCAATAGTTGTTTTGTCCCTTGATTTACTGATCTGCATTAATTATGGAAATCGAGTTCCTGCTCTTTGCAGACGACCTGGTCCCGCTGTGCCAGAGGCTGTGCCAGAACCTGGCACTGCTGGAGCAGCACTGTCAGACCTGGGCGCCGACAGTCAATCTGGACAAGACCAGAGTTATGAAAAACAGACAATATACAGGGAGGAGGAGTTCAAGCCAGAGGGAGAGTTTTTTACCCTCTGTCTAAAAACCCAAATAACCCGGGGCAGAGACTCTGGGGGGATCATTGCGTGGTACAGAGCGGAGCTCAGTCAATTCTTATGGAATGTGTTTTCTTTCTTCTTTTTTTCAGCATGGAATAAACCTGTTACTTGATTCATATGGATGCCCGGTTACGTTATACGTTTTAAGAACGTTAATAAACTTTCAGCATAGCTTGTATAACTAGTATACTTTAGATCTTTTTTTCTGAACCGGGGAAAATCTGATCATGTTTCTCTATAACAACAATAAAAAAACATTATTTTACATATCACCTTTATGTGATATCACCTTAAGGATGCGCAAAGAAATTTAAAATAGTCTTCTTTAGGTGTGAGGGTAGGAGTGGATCGCAGCAGGCATAATCGGCAAATTAGGAAAACAAAGAACTGGACAGGCGAGACGTTTATCCAGAGAGCGAGTGATCAGAAAAAGGAACAGCTGTTACACCCAGGTTTTACACTCTCTCTCTGTTGAATGAATGAAAGCATTTTATTAAAAACGCGTTTGCGTTTGTCTGGGTATTTACTTTGTAATCTGTGGTTTACATCTACTGTATTGTTTTAAGATAACACTTTTAAAGGTGATATGTAAAATAAAGTTTTTTATTATTGTTATAGAGAAACATGATCAGATTTTCCCTGGTTCAGAAAAAAGACGATTAAAATCTGTAATCTTTCCACTTGTATGTCATCGGAAAAATACAATCAGTTTCTGCTTTGTGTAAGGATGGTGTCAAAAAGTAATCTAAGTGGTGAGAAAGCTGTGCTCCTCAAAGCGCTTTACAGGATAAAAACAATAACAGCAATAGTGGCTGGGCAAACTATTTTTTTAATAGAAATACAAAATGAGATACTGTATAATGATGTGCATGAACAAAGTTATACTGCAATTTTCCTTACATACGCGATTAAAAAAAAATAATTTTTTGAATCCCCGGCGGAAAACATTCCATAAGAATCAGCGCTTTTATACAGTATATCGCCTTTAAACACATATATTTAAACACGCGTTTACGATTTAAATCAAAACGCGATTCAAATCAATATAAATGTTTATTTTGTAACGCATAGGTGACTATTCATTGTTATTAAAAAGACTTAAATTTGATCATGTTGTGATATTTAGAAATATAAATTTGTTTGGTGCGAGTGAGGTTTTATTTAATCTCTGACCAAGGGAAACGTTCCATTTTTTCAAAGAAATGTTTGTTAAAAAATAAAGTCATAGTTCCATGGGATTCGATCACAGACCGTGTGACATGGAAGTCAGGAACCTAACCCACAGCGCCACCGGTGCAGTTGCATGCTGAGGGCTGAAAAAGCACTACAGAACCTGTGTAATTGTTGACAGATGATGTACTCGTAACATTTTTACAAGATGAACTACAACATTTAAAAAATGACTTGTATGTACTTGATATCTCTAATCAATCCACTGCACTGCATTAAAACAAAACGAAAACGAAAACGCCCTGGGCATACCGTTTCGTGCTTCTTATCAGTTGCTCAAAAGTAATTTGACCGTATGAAATGCATAATATAAACCTAGAAACATATACGTGAGCAGTATTTACGTAGTGTCAGTGTCAAGACATACCTCTCAAATACTGTAAATCAAGTTAAAAATATCTCAAGACCGATACTGGTCATAATGAAACCATGTTTCGTGTATGTTTTCTCGTGTACCGAGACCAGCCATATACTGTATGTTTATGTTCTAAAATTAATATCGTTTGTGGCCTTCACATGCTTTGCAGTATGCTCCTATTCTTTTTATGCTCAGCTACTAAGATTTCCCTTCAGTGGTAAAATTCCATATGAATATTCAATACTACAACGGGCACAGTAAAGACGTTTACTGTAAATCTTTCTACGACTGACCAACGGACCACGAGTGCCCCTGTTGGTCAACCAATCACGTACCGCGGTACCCCGCGTCATCTTGCGTCACGATGCGCGACGCCGTAGCCAATTACCTCCGGTACGTGTCTGTACCGCGCACTTTGAATGGCTGCATCTGTACACAGCGCTCCCCGCCCCAGACATACGAAATCTCGTTTGTTTATTTTACAGATGGTCTTTTCTAAAAAAAACTGTCATTTTACTGACGTTAGCAACAGGCCCCCTTAGATCTTGCACTCATTGCACCCCCGTAGCGCCGGCCCTGATCATTTCACGGCCCCCTGCAGTACCCCCGTGGCCCACTGGTTGAAAACCACCTCTCTAAAGCTTTGGTATCAAGCATCCGTTTTCCAAACTGCTTTATCTACTACAGTGTTGCAAGGGAGCCTAATCCAGAAAGCAGCTGGCATGAGGGGGCATACACCCTGGAAGGGGTGTCAGTCGTTCGCAGGTTACACGGGCACACACACACACCCACGCAAAAGTAGGGAGAACATGCAAACTCCATGCAGTCAACACCGCAGAAACTGAACCCAGGGCCCCAGCACCGTGAGGTATCAATGCCAACCACTGTGCCACCTCAGTATGAGTTATTTCAAATTGGTAAGAACTTGCCACTCTCCTTTAACAGCAGCTGTGGCATAGCCCTGGGTGTGCAAAGTTGATCGAGACTTAACCAGAAAGACTCAAAGCTGTAGCTGCAGTCAGAGGTCCTTGCACCAACTACTGACTGAGGGGCAAAATACTTATGCAATAAACATATTCGTTTTAGTTTTTCTTTGAATATTGTGCTTGTTATGACCCCAGGTGTCTAGGAGTAAAGGGATGTAACATTTCGGATGGGTTTGGATGCAGGTGGGATTCCGGTGAGGGACTTGGGAAGCGTGACAACAAGTTTGGTGCAAAAGTGATTTATTTTTAAAAAGTGAATAAGTGACTGGTCTGTATACAGGACACAATACACAGGGAAAAAGAACTTGAGCGGTGCCAAAGGAAAGAAAACAACAAACCCAAACGTATCGGGCTAATACAGTGAGGTCTATCCTAACTAACATAAACAAACAAAAATCAAAAGTGTCTTCTGCGTCTTCAAGCACCCTAACTTCCCTGCACTGACTAACCAGAACCAAAACACAAGAGTGGCACACACCCCTAACCTAGCGTGTCTAGACAGAAAACAACCCTACGAGTGCACAGTGTAACCCAGCCACCTTACCTAAACCTTTCCCCTGCTGTACAGCAAGTTCACAGTTCACAATAACACGACACAAGTGACCAGTTGCACGATTATGGGAAAACGTGTAAAACGGAAGAAAATACACAAGCAAGGAATAGTGTAACAAACGAGCACAAGCAAGGTAAAAAGGAAAGTAACAAGGCGAGGTTATAACAAAACACGGGTAATCAAAACCATCCAACCAACCATCAAACAAACAAAGCCGAAGCTAACAACGAACAAACACGTAACACTAGCAAGCAAATGCGAGCACGAGCCGAAGCTGACCGAAGTTTAGCCGAAAGCTCTCGAGGTCGGAACTTCTTCGGTATTAAACTGTAGATCTAGTTGCTGATTGGTCAGGAGGTGACTTATGATGTCACAACTGCAATGATGGTCTAGTGATGGACCAATGGGAGGAAGGGGGGGGGGGGGGGGGTACCTGAGTACAGGAAGCGGAAAAAACAAAACGAACACGGACACGCATGGGGACGTAACAGTGGTAACATGCTAATAGGGGAGACCTCCTGGAGGCAAAGGCTCTTCAGCTTCTAGTCACGTCAGTCCGGAGGAAAAGCCGGCCGAGAGCTCCTCCTCCTCTCGGTCCCTGCTGAATCGTCTGTGCTGGCGGTTCCTGTCCGTCCGCCTGGCTGCAGTAGCTGTGGAGGATTCTGGGTTGACCTGATTGGTAAGGCTGTCGGTCTCCTGGACTCACCCCACTGTCTCTGCTGCGTGACTGTCTGATCCATGGGAGACCCTTCTGTTTCCTCTGGGACCTGGACTGTGGCCGTCTGTCTTCAGTGCAGAAGAACTGATCCTCCACGCCCTGCAGGCTGTGCCTCCTGTTAGCACAGGCTGGCTAGAAGCTAGAAATGTAAATACTAAACCTTTGGAAACTTAGGAAAAAATAGAGGGTTTAACACGTAAGGTTTCTTGTAGGATTTTCTAAGGTAAAGCGATTGGAGGATTAGCTAAAATACTGTGAAATGAGAAATTAAAACAAACACTTGAATAACACTGAAAACTGAGCAAACACCTGGCAGATGACATTGTAAACAAGTACAGGGTTTTCTGTGCGGGTAGTAAAATGAAATAATTGTACACATTATTTGAAAGTGTAGAATTAAACTGTGGGTTGTCATGTTCAAAGGTATAATGAAGTCTGCCTCATTCAGAGTACAGTACAATCTCTGTCACCATGTAACACAAAAGGTTGCTGCTCTGGAACCAATGCTTTTGCTTCAGCTGTGAAACAGCTGCGTGAGGTATTCAGAGCAATTAATTATTAGCAACCAAATTGCATCCTCACATTTGTGCTTTTCTAATGTGATTACAACAGAATCATAGGTTTTAATTGCTGATTAAGTTTTATAGATAGTAGATGTGTGTACAGTTAAACTCGAATCTGACATTCTTTCCCCTCAGGTTAACCTGTTCTTGAACCTGTTTTTTCAAAGGATTGTCCACAATGTGGCAGCCCAGCAAGCCTGAGGAAGACATGGGCAGTCAGGTGAGGGGAGGAAGAGAGAACCAGAGTGTTTGAGCAGTAGCAGATTTTAGTGTGTTCTTTTTGTATTTCATCTGCTGCACTTATAGGGTTTGCTAATCATCCTGCTTTGGTGTGGTTTATAGACTACACTAATTACAGCTCCAGCCGTTCAGAATGTGCGAGAGATACTGCAGTAGTCTGGAGGTCAGGGCTGCAGGATACTGCACCTCTTTAGAAATACTCAGCGGTGCGGCTGCACTACTGTGTAACACTGCCAGCTGGACCAGTGAACGCTCAACATGGCGTGTGGAGCCAGAGAACGCTTGAATTACAATCCCAGGCGACGCTGGGGGACAATCTTTTTCTAATTAAAGAATTTAAGTTGTATACGGTTTAGATTTATTCATTTTAAACTGTATTACAGCATGTTGAACATAAAACTAATTTAAAAGTAGGTGTATTTGATAAAAGCAGGTTTGCTCTGTTGGATATGTAATAAAGTTTATTATACTGTAGCTTGTGAACGTGATGTGCCTCTTTCAGGTTTACATCTGCATAAAGACTACAGAAAGTAAAATTATCCTGCCGCTAGGATCACACCTTTCCCCTTCTCTCAACGACACTCATTTTGTCTTCTAAATTCTCTCTATTCATTGTAGGCTTCATTTCACACCTCTCTTCACCTGTCCTGACTTCACACCTCCTGATTGGCCTCTCTGTCTGTCCCCTGCTCCTGCCCCTCGCCCCTCCTCTCTCCCAGCTCTTGTTCTCCTGCTACATTACCTTTGCGGACTGCCCTGTCTTTCACACACCTGAAGAAGGCTCTGCGGCCGAAACATTTTCTTTCTTGGCTTTTCAGCACGGAATAAACCTATTACGCATGCTGACGCAGCTCCTCTGCTGAACTATATTATACTTACTTATACTCTGTGTGACTTGGAATGCCCTCTAGTGGCAAAATGAGGTATGACACCTCCTATTGCATCTATAGCTAATTATAATAATACATTATTATAATTGCTTGCACTTCTATAGCGCTTTTCTGCACACTCCACTCAAAGCACTTTACAGGTAATGGGGTAATGGGGATCCCCTCCACCGACACCAGTGTGCAGCCCCACCTGGATGATGCTATTAGTGGAGAGGAGAACAGAGTAATGAACCTTACTACCTCACACAAAAAGTGTGAACTTTTTGCATTTCATCTCCTGCACTTATAGGGTTTATCATCCTACTTTGGTGTGGTTTGCTGACACGTCCAGTTAATTGAATTTCAGAACCTAGATCAGTGATATTAACTAGCATAGTATTCATTGTATCCACTAATTACATCATCCCAAATTGAGAATTCATACCTTATCTGACCTCTCACTTTTCTGTATATTTCTATTCAGTATATTTCATCCTTCAATGCTCTTGTGTACATTGTTCTCCTTTCCTTCAGTTGCCTCCTCTGTTTTTCTTAGTCATTATATACAGCACCTTATTCTTTTGTGGTAGATGTCCTGAATGGATGGAAGGGAGGCTCCAATGATGTTTCCTGCTCTACTGATAATTCGTTGCAGGGACTTGCGGTCTGGGACCTTACAATTCCCAAACCAAACAATGATACAGTTTGTCAACATGCTCTTGATGGTACCCCTATAGAATGTGGATAGTATGGGGGGAGGTTTGCCCTTCTCAGTCGCCGCAGGAGGTGGAGACGTTGTGCTTTTTTAGCTAAGGAGGTGGTGTTGATGGTCCAAGTGAGATAATCTGTGATGTGCACACCAAGAAACTTGTGTCTCCACAAGGTAGCCGTTGATGTGCAGTGGGAAGTGATTAGTGCCGGCCCTCCTGAAGTCAATCATCTCTTTTGTCTTATCTACATTCAGAGACAGATTGTTGGTTAAGTACAAGTCCGCTAGTTTCTCCACCTCGTCTCTGTATGGTGCCTCATCGTTGTTACTAATGAGGCCCACCACTGTCGTTTCATCAGCAAACTTGATGTAATTTGCACTGTGCGTAGCAGTGCAGTCATCAGTCATCAGCGTGAACAGGAGTGGGCTGAGTACACAGCCCTGGGGGGTTCCAGTGTTCAGTATCGTGGCACTAGAGATGTTTCCAATCCGGACTGTCTGAGGTCTCTTGGTCAGAAAGTCCAGAATCCAGTTACAGAGGGAGGTGTTAAGATTCAGCAAGCTCAGTTTTTCTATAAGTTTCTGGGGGATGATTGTGTTGAATGCTGAACTGAAGTCAATGAACAGCATTCTTATCCTTACCCTCTTATCCAGATGGGACAGGGCGAGGGATACAGAAACATCGGTAGACCAGTTGGGACGACACACAAACTGGAGGGGGCCAGAGAGGTGGGGAGTCTGGATTTGATGTGGCCCATGACTAGCATCTCGAAGCACTTCATGACAATTGGTGTGAGTGCTGCGGCGATAGTCATTGAGACAGGACACAGTAGTCTTCTTCAGCACTGGTATAATCGTGGTGGTCTTGAAAGATACAGGGATGTGTCTTTTTTTATTACCATCCATCCAGGAAATATACAACACCAGGAGTCTGAAAAAAGCCACCAAAATTATGTCTGACCCCACTCACCCCGGTCATAACTTGTTTGTTCCCCTACCATCTGGCAGAAGGTTCCGGTCACTACAGTCACACACAACTAGACTCCAAAATAGCTTCTTCCCCAGAGCTGTCAAGTTGGTGACGCCCCCACTCCCTTCCACCTTATTATGATCTCTCCTAAAATCCTCCTGTACCCACAACCACTGTACTCCTACACCACCACACACACATGTAAGCCAAAATTGTACTGTCCCCTTGATAGCCCAGTAAAATTGTAACAGGCATAATAATATTTAATATTAATTAACCATACTACTTTTAACCACACAATTTTTTTGCACTGTTCCAAGAATTACCTTGCACTGTTTTTGTCCTGTTAAATTTTCTCTGTTTGCGGAATTTTGCACAGTTTTCGATTACTTGATTACATGTTATTTATGTTATGTTATTACATGTTACTATTATTGCTATTGTGTAACTGTCTATTGTCTCATCTTCTGTCCTATTTATATACTGCACCTGAGTGACTAATGAGAAACACTTTTCATTATACTATGCACCTGTGTAAGTTTAATGACAATTAAAGTTGAAGTTGAATTGAATGACCGCTTGGCACAGGGAGGTATTAAAAATGTTTGTAAAAATATCAGCTAACTGTGCTGCACATTCCTTGAGCACACAACCAGGTATTTTGTCAGCTCCAGCAACCTCATGTGGGTTAACTTTTGTTAGTGTCTTCCTCACATCAGCTGTGGACAGGCAAAGCACCTGATCATCAGGAGGAGGTATGGTCTTTCTCACAGGAACTGTATTGAGTGCTTCAAATCGCACATAAAAGTCGTTCAGCGCATCTGGAAGGGATGCATCTCTGTCACTGGCGCGTGGAGTAGTCCTGCAGTCAGTAATGGACTGGATGCCCTGCCACTTGTGCTATATGTATCTGGTGTCTAAGAAGTGACCGTGAATCTTCCGTGCGTAGTTACGCTTTGCCTCCCTGGTGGCACGAGACAGGTTGGCCCTCACAGTCCGAAGGGCTTCCTTGTCACCTGATCTACGTGCTTCATTGTGAGTTCTTAGCAGTGTGCAGACCTCTGCAGTCAGCCATGGCTTCTGGTTGACCCGTGTGATAATAGATTTAGAGACAGTGACATCATCAATGCACTTGGTGATGTAGCAAGGCACAGATGCTGCATACTCCTCTAGATTGATATGTTTTTCATAGATAGCGGCCTCCCTGAACATATTCCAGTCTGTGTGCTCAAAGCAGTGCTGTAATGCTGAGGTGGCTCCCTCTGGCCATACCAGAGTCTGTTTCAAAACCGATTCGGCACTTTTGAGCAGTGGTCTGTATGCAGGAATAAGCATCACAGAAATGTGGTCAGAGTGGCCCAGGTGGGGGCAGGGCAGCCTTGTATGCATAAGGGATATTTGTATAAGCTAAGTCCAGTATATTCACCCCTCTGGTTGCAAAATTAACATACAGGTAGAATTTAGGGAAGTAGCTCAGGTATGCAGCTGCGTCAGCGTGCGTAGGCTGCAAGGGAACAAGTAATAGGTTTATTCCTTGCTGAAAAGAGAAGAGAGAAAGCAATGTTTCGGCTGTGGAGCCTTCTTCAGGTGTGAGCTAATTAGGGAGGACTGCCTTAAGATCTGTGTGGTTGAAGTCACCGGCAGCGGTAACACAGCCATCAGGGTGAGCAGTTCGTAAATCACTGATGGCCCCGTACAGGACAGGCAGTGCCTCTCCGAGTCGGCACTGGGCGGGATGTACACAGCTACAGTCATAACACCACTTTAAATACTTCACCATTTGAATTAATGGAGACTGTTTAGGAGGCTAGATTGTGCTTGGGGCACCGGCTGCGTCTGATGTACCACAATGGTACATTTGTCCATGTACTTGCTGCCTGTCCGAGGTGAACTCTGAATTGTCTGTTGCCCAGCAATGTTTTGTGATTGTTTTGGGCTCATGAGGGCTTCAATAGAAGAGCGCTGATCACTGTTGATGTTACACCTCACTGTCGGTACCCAGGCTCGCCTGGGGAGGCTAATGAACCACCTCACAGACTAAGACAAGCTTCAGAGAGGAGCATCAAACATTCCCAGTGCAAGTCCCAGAGCTAAGATGATCCAGTCTATTAACTCCTGTTGATTGAGCAAAGATAAACTATACAACAGTTTAACTGTTTAAACATGAATGGATAATTTTCTTGTTCTATCTTAAAGAATGTAAGAATCTGAAACACTGCATGATTATTCATTGATACTTTCTTCTTAAATTCACTCACGTGTTAAATTTTCTTTAAATTTGTAGTCTTTTTAGACGAAAGAGCGGTGAAAATGGTTTGTTCTCAAAATAGTTTTTTTTTTAAACAAAACCTGGATTGTTAGTTTTCAGAATATATATATAGAGGTGTGTACAGTATGTATTGTTTGAGGTATTAGCAGGAGAATGTACTGTACAGATGCAGCCATTCAAAGTGCTGTAATAGTAATAGGCTGCGGCCTCGCGCATCGTGACGCGCGTTGATGCAAAATACCGCGGTACGTGATTGGTTGACTGACAGGGGCACTCGTGGTCCGTTGGTCAGTCGTAGAAAGATTGAAATGTCTTTACTGTGCCCCTTTTAGTATTGAATATTTATATGGAATTTTACCACTGAAGGGAAATCTTAGTAGCTGAGCATAAAAAGAATAGGAGCATACTGTAACGCGTGTGAAGGCCATAAACGATATTAATTTTGGAACATAAACATACAGTATATGCCTGGTCTCGGTACTTTAAAGAAAAAGTACTTTACACGAAACATGGTTTCATTATGACCAGTATCGGTCTTGAGATATTTTTAACTTGATTTACAGTATTTGAGAGGTATGTCTTGACACTGATACTACGTAAATACTGCTCACGTATATGTTTCTAGGTTTATATTATGCATTTCATACGGTCAAATTACTTTTGAGCAACTGATAAGAAGCGCGAAACAATATGCCAGGAGTCTGAAAAATACACACCAGTATTATAATAATAATAATAATAATTGCTTACACTTATATAGCGCTTTTCTGGACACTCCACTCAAAGCGCTTTACAGGTAATGGGGACTCCCCTCCACCACCACCAATGTGCAGCATCCACCTGGATGATGCGACGGCAGCCATAGTGCGCCAGAACGCTCACCACACATCAGCTATCAGTGGGGAGGAGAGCAGAGTAATGTAGCCAATTCATAGAGGGGGATTATTAGGAGGCCATGATTAGTAAGGGCCAATTGGAAATTTGGCCAGGACACCGGGGTACACCCCTACTCTTTTCAAGAAGAGCCCTGGGATTTTTAATGACCACAGAGAGTCAGGACCTCGGTTTTACGTCTCATCCGAAGGACGGCGCCTGTTTACAGTATAGTGTCCCCATCACTATACTGGGGCATTAGGACCCACATGGACCACAGGGTGAGCGCCCCCTGCTGGCCCCACTAACACCTCTTCCAGCAGCAACCTTAGTTTTTCCCAGGAGGTCTCCCATCCAGGTACTGACCAGGCTCACACCTGCTTAGCTTCAGTGGGTTGCCAGTTGTGAGTTGCAGGGTGATATGGCTGCTTTTCTCCCTAAACATTTTAAGCATCGAAGTCTTTAACTAACGTGATACCCGAGTCAACAAGCATACTTTTAGAATTTGATTAAAAGGGAATATAATATGGAATCGCATATCTAAAGAAATTAATAACGATATAATTATATTCATATACCGCAATACAAGAATTGTACACACTGTACGATGTCTGTTGATAATGTTTTGTAGGGCTTTTTCAACACTCCTCATGTGACCTTGCCGGTGGCGCTGTGGGTTAGATTCGTGACTCCCACGTCACACATTGTGTGAATCCCGCTGGAGCCATGACTTTTTTTTTAACAAACATTTCTTTGAAAAAATAAAACGTTTCCCTGGGTCAGAGATTAAATAAAACTTCACTCGCACCAAACAAATTTATATTTCTAAATATCACAACATGATCGAATTTAAGTCATTTTAATAACAATGTCACCTATGCGTTACAATATAAACATTTATATTGATTTAAATCGCCTTTATTTAAAACCCATAAATAAAGCTGATACTGTTTAGACTTTTAATTATTTAAAACTGTATTACAGCAGCACAATGCAGCGTAAATCGCTATCTTTGTCTTCTGCGTAATAATGTTCACCTCTCTGTCCAGCAAATTAACAATAGTAATAATAATGAACTTTATTGTATATGGCGCCTTTAAAGGTGGCTCCTCAAAGCGCTTTACAGGATAAAAACAATAACAATACTGTTAGGCTGGGCAAACGATTTTTATTATTTTTTTAAAAAGAAATACAAAATGAGATATAATGATGTGTTCCGGCTTAGACATTAACGAAGAGCATAACGAAGGTCATAAAGGTCATAAACGATATTAATTTTGGAACATCAACATATTATGTAAACTGTATGTTGCTGTTATTGGTATTTTAAAGAAAAAATACTGTAAAATCCTGGGTTCGGTACAATGATTCAGGCATTCATGTGAAGGACAACAGAGCTTTCATTGGCTCAAAAAGACAAAAAGAATAACGGACACAACGCGAGCCTGCATTCTCTCCTCAGCCGTCCACTCCACACTTTTCCCTGGGTCAGATTTTAAATAAAACTTCACTCGCACCAAACAAATTACCACACATGAACACTGAACATGTTAACCCAAATATGTCTATCAATACTTTTATGTTACGTTACTTTGGTAAAATGTATTTAAAAATAAAAATGATTACAAACGCCAGCAGAGAGAGACACACACACAGTTCTTCATTGTCAAAAAGTAATTGTTTTTTAATTTGTCAGCACCCCGACAAACGCAAACGCGTTATTAATGAAATGCTTTTATTCATTCTTAATCGAACTCACTAGTTGTCATCTGCTGTTGAAGCTCTGTGAGATTAGACTCATGGCTAGACTTGACTCGGCTCTGGCTTTCCCATCTATACCGATGCACTGCAAGTACAACCCCCCTCTCTGCGGGAGTGCTGGCTGTGACGAATTAAACCAGTTTCACAGGTATTTTCAAGGTAGAAGGGGGCGAGATTTCCAGCGAAAGACACCTCCCCCCCTCAAAAACCCAGTGAGTACAGTACTTACTAGTTAAGAAAGCTAAGCTCCTCAATGAAATCGCTTTAACATGCTAATGCGTTGGTGTAACAGTCCGGGTGTGGCAAGCTTCTAATGTCTCCCGACTACGGCGAAAGGAACCCTTCTTTCATTGGAAGACAATGAACATATTCTACCTGTACATGAGAATATAATGCTGGCGCGTGTGCGCGGTGGGGTGCTGTACCAGCTGTCAAAAAAAAAAGCTGTTTTTGAGTGTCATAATATTGCCATAATATTGCAGTAAGTGAAAGGACCACGGGCATTCTTCCTCCCCCTACATTCTCAGAGTAGAATAGAATTTATTAGCACAATTTATTACAGTGCTAAATTTAACATTATTGATTACTAATAATTTATGCTAGCACCTAGCTTTCTTAACTAGTAAGTACTGTACTTACTGGGTTTTGGGGGGTGGGGGGGGTGTCTTTCGCTGGAAATCTCCCCCCCTTCTACCTTGAACTCCCCCCTGTGTATTGTCCGTTTAGGGCAAGTGAGAGAGAGTGTGCTGTCCTTTGACAAAACCAGGCTCACCAGATAATGTGAATCGAAACCTGTTTTTCTAGCTTTTAAAGTCGTGTGATGTGTAAGCAGGAACACATAACTATATCTTACATATGAAAAATACATAATATAGCTCCCAAATAAACGCAAACGTGTTTTTAATAAAATGCTTTTATTCACTCATAATCTGACTATTTCAGGAAGACTAAGGAAGGACTAAGGAAATTGTCACCTGTTGTTGAGGCTCTGTGAGCTCGGTGACTTTGAGACCACTTGTTATACCAAGTTGTTTGAATCGCCACAATTCAAACAGAGAAAAAAGAGCCAACGGACAAGATTTAAGATGTGGCTGTCAATGTTGGATTAAAAAAACACGTTGCCCGACGTTAGTTGCATTGCTTGAAAAATAATTTTATTTGAGAGACTGGATAAGTAATTCAAGTGTTTTTTTAACTTCCTGAAAAACAAGTAATAATTTAACAATATGTGCAAATGTTTTATGATATGTCGCTGTTGTGAATGTCTGTGGAGTGTATCTTATTTGCCTGTCTGTCCTGGCTGTGCTCTCGCTCGCCCTCCCCCCCTCTCAATTCAATTCAAGGTGCTTTATTAGTATGACAGTTGGGTACAATCAGTGTTGGGTATTTACTTTGTAATCTTTATTGCTTTGAGATGCCACTTTTAAAGGTGATATATAAAATCAAGGCTTTAACTTGCTTTAACTCCGCAAGTCTGAGTTCTTGTGTCCGTCCTATCCGAGCCCGAAAGTATTACAATATGTATCTTTATAGCAGGTGGTGTACAGCTTTTTAGTATAGATTACACTTTTCTAAAATGTATTTAAAAAATAAAAATGATTACAATCTTATCTTTCCACGTTTGATCCCAAGATCCCAAGAAAAATAAATCTAAACGGGGAGAAAGCTATGCTGAAAGTTTATTAAGATACTTAGAAGACAAAGATATCAATTTATGTTGCATTTCTCTGATTGTGAATAAAAAAACACATTTAAACACGCGTTTGCGATTTAAATCAAAACGCAATTTAAATCAATATAAATGTTTATATTGTAATGCATAGGTGACTATTCATTGTTATTAAATTACTTAAATTCGATCATGTTGTGATATTTAGAAATATAAATTTGCGAGTGAAGTTTTATTTAATCTCTGACCCAGGGAAACGCCCTGTCGCAGTACACGAATATAATCATATCGTTATTAATTTCTTTAGATACGCGATTCCATATTATATTAGCAGAAAAGCTTAAAACTACCACTTTTTTCCACACTATTTCACATGTAAGTTAAAGACTTCGATGCTTAAAATGTTTAGGGAGAAATGGAATACCGGTGTGTATTTTTTCTTTAAAGTACCGATTCCTGGAATCTGACTGGCTGACACCCTTCTGAAGTGGTTCCATAATATCTGGTATACAGAAAAGAAAGCGTTGCTAAAAAAGCCTGAATTCTCATGTATCTGATACAAGTATCTTTTAATACAGTCTTTGCTGTGCTCTTGAGTATCCTTGTGATATTTTGAGCTCTGGTTGAATGATAAGTGTCGCAGTTTAAATAATTTTCATAGTTAGAAATTATGAAACGCTCTGTTAAAAGCAAGGGAGTTTTTATGTCAGTTTTAATAAAAGAAAATGCCTGACAAAGGCTTGGACAGATTCCAAGTGCTTGTACAAATGTGCTAAAGAAATGAACAAAAAAAGTCATTCCTTTATCGTATTGGCTAGCTAATGTCCTGTCCTCGTTAGTTAGATCTACAAAATGCTGTGGTGTTTGTCAAAGAAAAAACTAAAAGTATTTTCGTGTAAAATGACGGTTAGAAAGAATGTGGACCAGCGTAATACTTGGACTTTACAGCTTGTCCAAAGTCATTCATTATTAATACTATTAGTAATATCTTCGGTAAAGGCTTTGATGCATAAATATTTCTGATAAAGGTAGGTTGTTTACTTTTGTCCAACTGAGCAATCTTGCTTTCATAAAATATACCAACTTTTTAATGACTGATGATTAACATGCTGTAATACACAGTTTAAATTTCAAAGCTCAAATGCACTACTATTAAGCTTTATTGGCTCCTCCTGGCGGTTTTACAAGGTGATTCCGGATACTTTCCGGCATGACATCAAATGATTCGTAATACCGCGTGATACTGCGTTTTGATGCAACACGCACACCGGGGTATACCGCGAAATACCCCACCCATTTTGAATGGCTGCATCTGTATGTGAGGTACACTAGAATATTGGTGCCGTCTGACATATCACTGTATATAAAGATGCAAAAAATAAAAATGACTGCATATTCCATGTGTTGATTGCTACACTGTCACCAGAAAACGTTACAATTGTCCAAACACAGAATAATCTTGTGTAATAAGCGTGTCAATTTATTTTGTCACCAGAAACACACATGTCATATGGCATGCAGTGTTGTGTCACATCATGCTGTGATGTCACTGATGAAAGAAACCAGAAAGTGTTTTTGGAAAAACAAGGGAGAAAATGCTGCATTATTGTGTAGATCAAGAAGCTGAAGCGGCATTTGAGTCTCTCATCGTGGGCATCAGGAAAGAAATGTAGACACGAGTGTACTGAACACAAGAGACATTAACACAAAGGCAATGAAGACTCAAAACATTTCTCTGTTGACTTCATTACCCAATTACATCACTTAACAGTAGCGAAGTCGTTTATTTAGTGTTGTAAGTGTTCAAACTTATTTTCTTTTTTTACTTTAGTTACATGTTAAAATATGTCGTCACCTCTTTTTTGCTTCTGTGGCTCATTACAATTAGAAAATCAACTTGGAGAGGTAGTTGAATTAAAACAATGTTTGTTGTGTAAACATGAAGTGGTGTAGCAAATGTATTCATGAAGGAGCTTAATGGCCTGTTGTCGGGTCATCGGCAAACAGTGTAGCTATTTGAAACAGCCAACCACAGCAGATGCCTGCAGTTACCTCCTTGAACTGACAGGTGCACCGGCGCCCTCCTGTCGCTTGCACTCTCAGGACACATACAAAGAGGGCTAAATACCTGCTGTCCTTGCGTTACTTTCGCACACTCTGTAAATTGTATTGTAAATTGCAATTGTGTAATTTATTGTATCCTCATTTTTTTTCCTCTTTTCGTTAATCTAATCCCTATAAATTCCTGTCCTTCTGCTCTTCTATCCCTCTTAACGAGCTCGCGGATAAAGCATTTCATTGGCGACAACACCACTGTGTGCTGTACTGTTCATGCGTTGATAAATAAACCTTGATTGATTGATTGTGACTCCTTACCTTGAAATGTTTGGTCATTTTATGTTAGTAATATGCATATATTTCTATTGTATTTTATTTTTACTTAGAAATGAGTTTAGAAAAACAGCAAAGAGGATGAATTTCTACCATCAAGAAAGTTAGCAGATTTATGAAGTTATGGTGTCTGCATATACTGTACAGGCAAGTCATGTCAATTGGAACATTTTTTCCAGTTTAAATTGGTGTTCACCTCCAGTAGGGTTCATAGATTCAATTTATTGTCCATATTCATTAGTTAAAGAACTCAGGTTTCAAGAGAGACCTCAGATATAGTTAGATCCACATAGTAACACTGTGAGACTTTTGAAGCATTTGCAGTTAGAAATACAATTGTTGTGGAAGCAGCACTGTATATATAATATGTTAGAAGATTATAAATTGCCAAACACAGTAGTGTGGCAGGTAGCGTTGGTGTTACAGTTCTTGGGTTCTGGGTGTGACTTGGCAAGCTTCTGTGTGTTTTTGCGTGTTCATCATGTGGGTTCTGAGCTCTTATCCTCCTGCAGTCCAAATACATTGTCATGGCAAACTGGCGACTGGCAAGATTGTCCACTCTGTGAATATGTGTGTGGTTTGCCTTCTGCAGTGCTCTGGTGTCCTGTCCATGGAGTGGACAGGCACTGGGTTCCGACAATGTTTACATTCTTCAAATATAGCTAATAGACCTGCATTATAGTTTAGCTATAATAGTTTAGCTAGAGCTGTTTTGAACTTGTGCTGTTTTTGTAAAAAAAAGTCTGTAGATTGTTTGCCCAAAGCTGTTTGTTTGATGTGCTTGCTTTGTCCACTGTGTCTATAATAAAATTGTTTACTGTCTTATTGATATGTGCATTTGGATTCTATATGATCTCAAATGAGAAACTATTTTTATCTATGAAATTTTCAAAACTTACTTGTGTGTAAATGTATTGTGAGTAATGTTAAATTTGTGTTTTGTTGAGACAAAATATTAGTTTTTATCTTTGTTTAGGACACTGCAACACTAGTGCCCTCTGTCTGCCTGGTTAGAGTCTATCACCATGACCTTGTAAATGATCAGAATTTTTCAGTAAAATAATTTGTTCCTACTTTTGTCGACAGGTGAAGAGGAAACTGAAATATCCAAGCATGCAAGATGTAAGTAATTATACACTATAAGGTAAATTACTGGCCCTCACCATGATATTACTCTTAATTAAAAGTCAGTATAGAATGTCTTGCCTCAGCAATGTTTTAGAGGAAGGTTTTAGATGAAATAGCCAAGGGCAATCAGACATGCTAAACGTGTTTCATAAGGTTGTGAATGTCACCTTTACTCATTCTAAAGACAAAAATGTTACAGCTGACACACACCTGTCATATTTTGAATTTGACATTATTTTGCTAAGCAAAATTAACCTCCAGTACCTTGTGAAAAAAGATTTAATCATTTAATGATTGACAAAAATCTGCATGTTGTTAAATTGTTCTGTTACACTGTTCAGTGTTATTTCTAGTTCTTTGGTCCCAATAAAACAACAAAACAACATAATTTCCATTACTTTATTTTGTATATAACTCAATGTGCTTTACTAATCATGAAATCAAACTGAGATTCCACTCTACACCTGTCCCTTCTTTAAAAAACAGATTGGCTGTGCGTTGTTAGAATACCCACAAGAGTCATTCTGCTCTAATATATGTGATAAATTCTTTAAAGCATGACTTATATGGAATTGATAGTACATGGGCGCCCTCTTGTGGCTTCAGGTGGAATTACTGGCCTACTTGCCACACTGTTGTCCACAGTAGGTCTTACATGTGCTACTTCTTTACTTTGACAAGGAGGTCGACAGAGGTGTAGTATCTTTACAGTAAGTTTGAAATGCACATTAAGAGATGGGATGCAACCACAATCATTGTTACACTTACCAGCATTTTATATATGGGAGGTCACACAAACTCACATTGTTTTCACAGTGTGACTAGGTATCCTTTCTGTTTTTGTTTTTGGGGCATCGATTAATGTAAGAATTATCGTATTTCTGTGCCTCCTGTTGCCCCAGTCTTTTTATAGGTTGCGTGGCCAGGGGGACCCCTCAATTTGCAACGTATTTTTGTTCTGCACATTCAAATTGAGCAAGAAATTCCCTGTAGTGGCTCTTCCTGTTGCTGCTGTGGATCATCTTAATGGAAGTCTGGTAAAAAAAAAGACCAATCATAATCAAGTATGTAATGTTTGTGAAGCGCAGAAAACAGTGGGAAAGTGATCTCAGAGGGACGCCCAGTCAGTCTATTGTAATACATAATAATAATTTCTTTCATTTGGTTTTGTCTGTCAGATCCATGTAACTAGCAAACAGTAGACATACATTTTCAAGCTAGAGATTTAGACTACTGGAGCTGTTTTTACTAGACGGTAACAGATTCTTGTTTCCCGCAGTTGTACACATGACAGTGATGGTTGTTGCTGACCTAATAACCAGCCACCACCTTCCAATTAAATGAGTTTTGATATTTCCTTTTAAGCCAGTCAGTGCTGGTTCTGGACTTGCATGTGATTCACAGTGCTGGTGTTGGTGGACACATTTTTGACACTTGGTAACTAGAAACAGTAATGTTTTGTTTCAGATGACCTCAGGGTCTGTTGTTTACTGCTCTGAAAGGGTGTAGTGTAGATGGGTCAAAGTGCAAGGCTGCTGGGAGTCCTTTAGCACTGGTTAACTTAACCTTTTCCTTAAATCATATATTTTGATTTGGCATTCTGGCCAAATTTCCCATAGACCTCCTAATCCCATCTCTGAAAGTGCTTCGTCCCTCTGCTCTCCTTCCCGCTGATAGCTGAAGTGTGGTGAGTGTACTGGTGCACTATGGCTGCCAGCACATCATCCAGGTGGGGCTGCACACTGGTGGTGGAAGGGATCCCCATTACCTGTAAAGAGCTTTGAGTGGAGTGTCCAGAAAAGCACTATATACAGGTAAGTGTAAGCAATTACTGTTGATGTCAGTAGGCTTACTCAATTAAACAAGTTAGTTACAGCACTTTTGTTATTAATTTTATATTCAGACCTGTTTAGTTTATAGTTGAAATATAGACTGTAATCAAGTAAATCAACTTAGAAATAAAAAGACTGATCTAATCATGCTATGTTTAAAGATGAGAGCACTGTAATACAAAGATATGGATAATGACTTTTTTTAAGACCTTAGATATGTAATTTTATCGGAAAATATTTTCCAATATTTCTGTTAGAGGAGTTTCCAATGTTTTGCAAATGTGTTATGAACTACCATAGTACATATTGTCCTTTTAAAAAATAGTTATTTTTCACGTTTGCAAGTTTGCTTTGTGTAACCCTCTCTTAAGGGGAGACAGGTTTTAGAACTGGTTATAGTTGCTCACGGACGTAGCGTTGGCTTAGGAACTACAGCTCCCATAATGCACTGCTCGAGTTCCTCGTGGCGTCTGTCACGGCCCTGTTCTGCCTGGCTGTGGTGACGTCCAGCGGGTCCCTCCTCGTTCTGGCAGCTTCACTGTAGATCATGTGCTGTCACCGGTGCGTACAGGAGGAACTCGCACAGGACTCCCTTTCTTAAATTTTATTTTCTAAAAAATTAGAAGAAAACCACAGGAGGGTTTCCAGAGATACGTACCAGTCAGGCATTCAGCAGGCTGGTATCAAGGGTCTAACTACCAGGCTGCGCGCGGCCCTGTTCCTGACTCCCGTGTCCCACCCCTCTTCGTCTGGTTACATTTACATCAAAAAGATCAAATCAATGGCTTGTAATACAGGAAGTTGATAATTTGCTTGAAAGACTGGTTGAAACTTTAAACGTCCCTTGATTTGCATGTTTATTTAAGAAGGACACAATGAGAAACTGATTACTTCTTTAAACTTTAAAAAAGAACAGATTTTAAAAAAGGCCACATATACGTGCTAGGTAAAGCCTTTTTTAAGAACATGCAGTTGTTTGCTAATGTTCACTTATTAAGGCTAAACCTGCAACTCTTCGGATTTGTATATTTTATTAGAGACCAATTTAATTTTCCTGGTCACACAAATGCACAGACGATTCTGGTATTAAATACAAAATCGACCGTCGCCGACCCCCACCCCCCAGGCAAACAGAAACATATTAACCCTTGCACCAGTAACGGAGTGCTTGAACTGAACAGACAGGGTTACTGGAGGTCGAAGTCGCCATGCATGATCACATGATCACCCGAAAAAGAAAGCGCAGGGAAGCTACTTTCAGTGGCACAAACTGACACGAAGGCCTGTGTGGTTCACCTGCGGCGTTGTAGGGATTTTCCCCAGGAAAAGAAGGCGCTATATCTCGGAAACGCAAGCAGCACAAGAGCAGCACTAACACATGCAGTGGGTTTCTTGCTTGAGTTATTTTTAGAGGGGGACAACTTCACGGAGCTAAGATTCATCAATGAGTAATCAGGAAACAGTTTAAATTCTCATCAGAAAGACTTCAGAAACTAAAATTATCCTGCAGCTAGGATCACACCTTCCCCCTTCTCTTAACGACAGACTACTGTTCTTCTAAATTCTCTCTATTCATTGTAGGTTTCATTTCACACCTCTCTTCACCTGTCCTGACTTCACACCTCCTGATTGGCCTCTCTGTCTGTCCCCTGCTCCTGCCCCTCGCCCCTCCTCTCTCCCAGCTCTTGTTCTCCTGCTACATTACCTTTGCTTACTGCTCTGTCTTTCTCACACCTGAAGAAGGCTCTGAGGCAGAAACGTTGTGTTTTTGTTCTTCTCTTTTCAGCAAGGAATAAACCTATTACTTGTTCTTTTATGCTGCTGCAGTTCATAGCCTCACATTAACTTGTAAATGCACTGAGCTCTGTGACACTGCACCCTTTTGACTGGATACAATACCTTTCTCTCTCTGGAGGTGTGGGATGGGGCTGAAGTTATTGTCTCCCTTCGTCAGTTCAACCTCTGAAACGTCCCCATGTGGGCTTAAAAGATTATGAATATTTAACATACTATGATATATAACATTAGTAAAAATGTCAATGTAGTGTAAGTATTAATTTGAAGGCATCATTAGAGAGTTCAAGATTTATACAAATATTTGACAGTCACTTTAAAATCGTATTTAAAAGACCAGATTAAAACAATTTCTGAGTAGTCATTTGAATGAATTTGTTACGTTCCGTTATGTCCTCACGGTAAGATGCATTAGTCACCAGGAGATGTAGACGCTGTCAAGAAGTCATCCTGTGGGGTTCGTGAGGATTGGAAAGTGACTCAGTGAGTATTGTGAATGCGTTTCGACGGAGAGTGAAAATAAAAGCCCACACCCAGTTTCACACCACAAAACACTCCCTCCAGTGTTACACCAGAAACGTTCAGCTGAAGGAGGTGTGCATCACAACTGCATTTTTGTTGTTTTCGTATTCCGTAACATTTTCTAACACATCCGATGAAGCCAAGTAGTTTTAAAACCTACAAATATCATTCCCTACTAATTTAGTTAGTAGGAGGTAGATCAGTAAAATATCTGGTGAGAAAACTCAGAGGTGACTCAGACTGTTAGTCAATCCTTATATTTTGGAAACTTCAGAGATACTGTACCATCGACAGTTGCTGTGTCAGATTGTCGTAGAACTATAGTCTTCATGTTTTAATGCTTGAGTTAGGGACCAAACTTGGGCTGGAAGGGTTACATATCGGGTTGGTCCAACCTCATCTCAGCAGCTGCTTCCCGTATACTAGAGAGAGTGTGATTTCTGAACAAGTAGGCAGCATGTGGAGCCCTCTTCAGGCCACGACACCTGACACCACATCCGAAACTAGTGTTTCTTTTCTTCAGCTTTCAGCACGAAATGAACTTCTACCTGTTTCTTATGATTTATGTACATCGACCCTCCACGTACTCGCTACCTTAGATCTGCTACAGTACATATAACACTTCTGGTAGAAAGTTAGCCCATGCAATAAAATGTGTATTTGCTCTCCTTTTACAGTTTTTCATACACTAATCTTTTTACACTGTATTGTTTAAAAGACTTAAAAGGGCATAAATAAAACAGACTGATCAGATCATAACTTTATTACAGATATAACACAAACGCCTGTTCCTCCACAAATTGCTTTAACCAATCGTAAGCAAATCTAAGCACACATTTTACAATGCTTTGCGTTGTTAATTTATGAGCTTCTCGGTTCATTATTTGAGATTATGACACAATTTATAACTAGTTTTTTTAAAAAGTCCAACAAGGATGGTAGTTCTCCTTACACAAGACAAAATGGTTTCAGCTTAGCATTGCACCTTATAAATGACAAATGTATCTGTCCAAAAAGCAGTACATCAGTTGAGCAGAAGACCTGACAGTCATTTAGCTCAGCAGCCATATCACCCTGCAACTCACAAGTGGCAGCCCACTGAAGCTAAGCAGGTGTCAGCCTGGTCAGTACCTGGAAGGAAGACCTCCTGGGAAAAACTAAGGTTGCTGCTGGAAGTGGTGTTTGTGGGGCCAGCAGTGGGGCGCTCACCCTGCGGTCTGTGTGGGTCTTAATGCCCCAGTATAGTGACGGGGACACTGTACTGTAAACAGGTGCCGTCCTTTGGATGAGATGTAAAACCGAGGTCCCGACTCTGTGGTCATTAAAAATCCCAGGGCGTTTCTTGAAAAGAGTAGTGGTGTAACCCTGGTGTCCTGGCCAAAATTCCCATTGGCCCTTACCAATCATGGCCTCCTAATAATCCTCATCTATGAATTGGCTTCATTACTATGCTCTCCTCCCAACTGATAGCTGGTGTGTGGGGAGCGTTCTGGCGCACTATGGCTGCCATTGCATCATCCAGGTGGGGCTGCACATTGGTGGCAGAGGCTATGGAAATGAGGTCTGTTTGGGAATGTGTAGTTACATGTTCTGGCTTTTTGTGAATTATCGTTGTTGAGTATGGAGTGCTGAGGTATTGATTTTGTGTAATGCTTTATGTTGAAAATTGAGGTGGATTTTGTTTATAATAAAGAGGATAAACTGGGATGGGAGGAGGGTTTGGTTTTGCATAAGGGGCGGGATTATGATAATGGAGGAATTTGAGAGAGTTTAATGGTTAGATATATTTGATTTTGTATTGTGGTTGTTATCTATGTTTTTGGTTGGTATTATGTTTATATGGTTGTTTTTGTTGGTTGGTCGTTATTATGGTTATTAATAATACGATCTATAGTTGAAATCTGAGCCTAAAAAAGAAAAGGCATTTTCAGAGAGCAATTATGCTGTGTTTATGTAGAATAAGTGATTAGGTTTATGAGCAATCTAATTTCTTATTCGTTTAAAACGCTATATAAAATAAAGTTTATTATTAATTTGCTGGACAGAGTGCTGAACATTATTATGCATAAGACAAAGATAACGATTTACATTAAAAGACATTTAATTAAACACGGGTTTGTGTTTTAAATGGGAATGGGGGTGACGGGAACTCTTAATCTAAATAAAAATAAACTAAATAGTTTAGAAATTTAGATTTCTAACAGTTTAGAAATCTGTGTACGATGTAAGTTTTTTACTTCTTAATTAAACTTTTAAAATACACGTTTCGAATAGAAAGAAATCCTCCTCCTGGTACAGTATGTATAGCAAACCAGCAGGTCTTTTTTCCCCAATCAGAGGGGTGTCAGATGGTGTCAGCCAATCACCATTCTGAAGCAGTACTGTAATCTCTGGTATAGGGACACCCCAGAATTCTGTCCCATAGTTTAGATAGATGATACTTTTATTGATCCCGTGAGGGAAATAAAGTAAATCATTTTCATTTTAGGAAATTATGAAACGCTCGGTTAAAAGCAAAGGATATTGTCTGTTATAGTGGATATAAAAACAAGAGTTTGCTGCGGCGTTATTGGAAACCCAAATTTAACAAAAAATCGCTGACATTATATCCTAGAAGACACAGACCGGCGCCAGACCGGGAGAATGCCCGCAGCGTAAAAGAAAATGCCTGATGAACTAGGGATTGGACAGTTTCCAAGTGCTTTTACAATCGATGGAAATGTTCGAATAAATGTGCAAAAGAAATAAACAAAATAATCATTTATTTCTTTATCATATTGGCTAGGTAATGTCCTCTCTTTGCTAGTTAGTGGCTGTGTTTCTGCGTTGGGTAGCAACGGGTGACTGTTCTCAGGCGGAAGATGTAAACAGCTTAATGTTTGTGTTAAATTTTTTTTAATTAAAATTAATTCTATACAGCAATCGCATATTCGGGTACCGTTTCATAAAACTTTCATGCTTAAAATGTTTAGGGAGAAATGGAAGACTGGTGTGTATTTTTTCTTTAAACTACCAAGACCAGCACTACACAGTACAGTTTACATACAGTAATGTTTATGTTCCTAAATAAATATCATTTATGACCTTCAGATGCGTTATGCTCCTCTTCTTTTTATGCTCAGCTACTAAAATTTCCCTTTAGTGGTAAAATTCCATATAAATATTCAAAACTAAGCGGATTAAAATGTGCACAGTAAAGACATTAAATGATTAAATCTTTTCACTACCAACCAATGCACCACAAGTGCCCCTGTCGGTCATTTTGGCCAGCCAATCACTTACCGCAGGCCCTGCGGTGGCTTGTGGGTAGTTTACCGTACCGCGGGTTTGTACCGTGCATTTTGAATGGCTGCATCTGTATATGATAGGGGAGATAGACCAAGTCCTGTCTTTTAACACATGGGGTGTTAAGTTATGCTATGCTCTTTCTCTCTATCTGCCTCTCTCAGAAACAGGCATGTAATTATTAACGGTACTTAATCCCTGTGATCTTGCAATCCTGTTGCTCTTATTTCAATTCTCCTCTCGCTTTCTAAGGAAAAACTTTCTAAGAAAAAAAGGGACAACTACTACAGATGTTTATTAACAAATTTGAAGCAAAGAGCAATGCAAAGTTTGCTTCACATACATTTCCTAAAACTATCACGAGAATGCTTTTCAGCTGTCACTAAAAAAGTAACACTTCAAACACACAACAGACATTATTCTGGACAGAGAGAAGAAGATGTGGGCAAGAGACAATGTACTGTAGAACAAGACTGAGGCTACATGCAAGTCAGGGAGTACCTACTCAGAACATATTCTATTTTTCTCTGATTTGAAATAATCTCCAAGCCTTTGGTATTATACTTAGAACTCAAATAGTGGCAATACTGTTTGTGAAAGTGAAACTGAAATTGAACAGCCAGCCTTGTTTATGCAAACAAAATCAACAATGGTATTTTAAGTGAGTTGCCAATGATGCAATTTAACAGTGTCTCTAGCCAGAGGAAGAGGACAGAAAACAGTCTACTAATATTATAGTGGTACTGATAATAGTCAGGTTTGTTAGCAATTACATTATGGTACCTCATTAAAAATAAGGATAGTGACATGGTTCATTTATTCCTTTTATAATCCTTTTCATCACAGAACTACTTTAGGATATTTTGTTTTTTACTGTGGCTCTGTGGATTTTTCTTCACAAAATGTACTATAACAAAACTTATATATGCATCGAATTATTCTCAAAAACAATACTATGTGTGATCTACCAAATGAAATAAAAGTTTGCCTTGCGAATGTTGGTGTCACGTTTTATATTCCTGATCTAATACAGTATAACTGAAGATCACAGACTATTCTTCTGTTCAGCGTTCCCTGACTAAGGTGCATTGTAATCCTTTGTTTTTATGATAATGGTTAACTTGAAACCTTATCCATTGAAATTATGCATTTATTAATTGGTCAAAATGGAAATCTCTTAGATTTTTCTTTGATGTTCTAATCCATCAGTACCAACCATGAATGATTTGTGACCAATATTAATAAATACCTATTTCTTCCAGTTAAAAAACTGTCACATTTGGTGGTACGTTCCATTAACTGTATAAACATTAAAAGGGAATTACAGTCAGAATTTCTCAGACTGGTTATTAAATCTCTGTTACAAAATACATTAATTAAAGTATAGCAAAATTTGACCAATTTTGAATTAAGCACACTATTGTGAGCTTTGTTAAAGTACTGGATACTCGCCATGTTGTGGAGAGCTGGCAAGAAATGCGACGTGATGCGGCCCTTCCTGCTCACTAGTCACTGTAATAACTAATGTAATGCGATGTACAAGCGAATAAGTACAGGTTGTGCGGCAGACATTTCACCAGAAAAATGTCCCAAAGTGATCCGCATGCAGAATTAACAAGCAAGTTGTATTTGTTGGCAAAACCGTCTTGAAGTAGAGAACAATATTTAGCATGTATGGGATTGAAAGAGATGTATTCACAAGCCTGCTTGAAGGCAATTTAATAGGGCAGCTTCACGTCACTGGACGTTTTGTTGCCTCATTCTGAATTGCAAAAAATGACAGAAATATGGTGCTGCGCATACAATAGATGGAAATGTAGTCTATTTTGTGATGGACATTTATGGTTTTATGTGTTTAAATGTTTAAATTTATGTGTACATTGTGTACAAATGCATTCATCAATGCCAATTCTTTCTAACCTCGAAATATAAAAAAACATTGCAGTTCCCCTTTAACATTTCTATATGCATATTGTAATGGCACGGTTAACGAAACTCGTGTCTGGACCACATTACCCAGAAATCCCTGGGGAACTAGCTGCTGCCCAGTCGAGACCTCAAAAAGGTGTTAGGCTTTTGTTTGAGTATTGTTTTGGTTTGTGGAGGTGCATTTTTTTCACACATAGTGTAAATAAACTGCACTGGTGTTTTTTATCCTTCTGGCTGTTTGTTTGTTTTTTTTTGTGTCTATTGTCCTGGACCCTTGTATCTGAAAAATATTACAACACACCAAGGGGGCTGTTATAATATTTAAAAAAAGATCAAGTACAAAGGTAGATGACAAACATTTAATGAATGTGCTGAAATCGTATGATCAGGTACATAATAATATATAGATTTTAAATTGAAACCACTGTTATTTTTCTTTGAAAGACCATTTTCATAGAATATCACTAATGTAGAATATTTTGGTTAATCTCTGAATTGATTTTCTTTGGATACTGTTTAGTATTTCAGAACACTGGAAACATTTTGTACCTACAGCACATTGTCTTTCAGGCACTCCTGATCACCCATTTGATGCGTTGTTTCCTGTGTGGAAATAATTTTAGTAACCATAAGCACCTTACAGTAAATAATCACTATGCAGCTTGAAGTTTTTTTATGGCAGCTATTTATAGCCCAAAATACCTGTCACAGTTTTAAAAACTGATTATTTTTGTACGGGTGTTCTTTTGTATTTTTTCCCCTCATTATATCCCCTGTACTATATTCCCCTCTTAGCAAAAGCAGTTGCTGTTTTTCATCCATCTATTCATCGATCGACAATCAAGGGGAGGCTGAACATACAGCAGATGTAAATAAGATTGGTATACATATTCATTCACGTTGTTCCATCAGTAAAAACAAAATTCAAACACACTGTCAACGAGATGAAGAAATGGACCAAATCAGCAGTCTTCTAGGAAATCCTACCACCACTGAGCAAAGGTGAACAACTTTAAATACTGTCTTGTCAAAACAATAAATGAATGAGGACACAATATGCAGAAGAAAGCTTCAGTTCTTTCATTTTATTGCAAATACACAGTCCTTCCTGATCTTACGGCTGCTCTGACTGGAGGGACAGCTTCATCTAGGCAGGGTGTTGGTGATATGATGCGCCTTCCATTTTTTGATGATTCTGTATATTTTACTCACTAGGATATTCAGAGACTTTGATATTTTATGGTCCCTATCGCTACTGTTGTGATCTTGTGATTGGCTGTTTATGCCATAAGACTGGAAATTCCCTGATATGCAGTGATGACAGGTATTTCATGTGTCTGCAGATAAGCCTTTACTGGAAATGCACGCAATCTAAAGGAAGTAAATGTAAAAGTACTGCACTGTATATTTAACATCATCTGAGGAGAATTCACTACCAGCTACTGCACTGCCTCGCTGTTTGTCTTGAGAAAGAATGGCCTCAGGATCGAACCCGGAGGAGAACTTCATGTGTGCCGTGTGTCTGGATATCTTCACAGACCCTGTGACACTGCAGTCCTGTTATCATTCCTTCTGCCGGGAGTGCATGGAAAGTCACAGGGCCGCCACAATCCCTGACCCCCTCTGCCCGGTGTGCAGGACCCCCATCTCGGAGACGAACCTCTGGTCCAACCAGCAACTCAGGAACATGTCAGAGAATGTGAGAGAAGAGAGGATGGGGCGCAGGGTGAGGAGGAGGAGGCAGAGGGCACCTGAGAACTCGTGTCGTGGAATATTGCAGCAGAGAGAGGCACTGTGCCAGGGGCACCAGAAAATACTGGAGCTCTTCTGCCAGACTGACCTTGTGTTGGCATGCTGGTCCTGTGTGGAGGCAGTGGAACATCGGGGGCACACTTTAGAGGTTGTAGAAGATGCAGCAGAGAGGCACAAGGTAAGGGGTAAGGCCTAAATACCACCCACCAGGAAGAATAGAGACAGGAAGGGATTCTTTAGGTAACTTCTTAGGTATACAAATGTAACATGTACGCAGTAGCACTGCACTGACAGAGAGATTGGGAGATTGAGGTGGAGAGAGTCTTATATGTTCTGTATATTCACATTGACTAACTGTTTAGACAAAATAAGACAGTGAAATTACACTGAGATAGAGGTACAGTGAGTGCAGGTGAATGTATAATGTGCTAAATACAACTCCATACCACTGTGTACTTATATACAGGGCCTTCCATATTAATACTCATAGTGAAACTGGAATAAAAACATTCTATAATAAAATTGAGAAATGGGTTGATGTTTCGATTAACAATTTTAAAGGTGATGTACTGTTATTTTAATGCAACTGCCCAGAGTAAAGTCATATTTGTTACGCTGTAAGTAATTAAATGAATTCCAGAAAACACAACAGTCATATTTATTCACACCTCTAGATTTTCCTTTAAATTAAATCCCCAAAAAAACAGCTCTACTCTGTGGAGTAGAAGCCTCCAGAACTCCGTAGAGGCATGTGAAAATCCCAGGTTTCCCTGGTGTATAAAAGGATGATATTAACATGCATCATCGTGTTTAAGTTAAGAGATCTTTACTCTGCAGTGTCCTCCTCTACAGTTCGAGCCCTCTCCTGTTGCCAGTGGCGTAATGTCTTGTTTTTCACCCTCTCATGCTCGGTTCTCCTGGAAGGCCTTATTTTTGCCCTTTCCTGGTCAGAGCTCCAGAGCTAAAAAGACAGTCGGGGTGTCCTGGTGATGTCTAGGGTGCAGGCAGATATATCAGCTGGAGGCTAATTAATGAACAGACCGTATATAGGTTGCCAGTTGAAACAATGCTTACGTGTAGTGTCAGCTAATCTTTATTGATTGGCACCTGTCCTATTATTTGAGCTAAAAAAAAACTTTAATTAAATGGAAACTACAAAAACAAAGAAGCAGGACAACACAACAACGGTGACAACAGCACTGGCCACTATACAGTATGTAAACTAAAAGTTAATAAGTCCCCAGCTACTGCCCCGGCCCTAGCTTTTGTCACATCATGGCATGGCCGATATGGTTTATTAATGAGGCTAGTTGTGAATAACTTGTGGTTAGTGGCTGTATTCTAATTTAAAAAAGAAGGGTGATTCTCTCCCTAACAATCATTTTAAGTATTATTTTGAGCAGAACTGCTATGACCTGATGAAAAAGCAACATTTATAAGTGCTACAGTATTTAGAGTCTATAGTTCAGAAAAAAAAGATAATAGAGCAATAAAAAGTATGACAATCACCACTATGAAAAACAAAAATTATTAAAATCCAATTAGCATGTTTTTTCAAAGACCAAGCAACTTTTAATAGTTATATATTCCATAAACTTTAAATAGTATACCAATACGTTATCATGGTTAAAACCCCAACTCATATTGCTTTTCAAACGAGCATACAATACTGCTCGACTACAGTGAGCATTAAGAATCTTTGTTGATTCACAAAGGAAGAAGGCAGACATGACGAGAACAAAACCACGAAGCATTTAGGGGATACAGCAGCCATGCAGGAAAATATTTTGTGGTCAGACTAAACAAGATTTTGGACTTTTTGGTCTACATGAAAAGCATTGCATCCAGCACAAACCCAACCCAACAAGTGCATCTTAGTTAACACCACCCAGACTATCAAGCATGGTGTTATATTATAGGTATCTTCTTATCAGTAGAGAATGGGAAAAAGCAGGAGTCTTATCACTGGCTGATTGATTAATTACTTACATAACAACAGTTTGACTTATATGTCTTATGTCTTTGTTACATTTTATTATTATGTTCAGACAATTTTATTTTTCTTATTTGAATATATTTAATACATTTAATCTCTGTGTTCTATCTGGGTGAATGCTGTTTGCTGAATGTATTCCTAATGGTCATTATTCTATTTATTGATCCAATGTCTAATATTCTACGTATAACATTTCTGATTGTCTACAATACCAGACAATTACATAATTGAATTATAGACTTGTGGCTATGTCATGAATTCTGGAATACTACGATGCTGAGATATGTGACATACAGATGCAGCCATTCAAAACAAGCAGGGGATACCGCATTATTTTGCGGTGCGCTTGACGCGGTCTACCGTAAATTCTCGCATAGAACCGCTTAATACCACAAGGTGGAGATTATAAAGCTCAACCTCTCATGTTTGAGCTGTCGCCATCAAAGTCTTTACCGAAGATATTACTAATAGTAATAATAATGAATGACCTTGGACAAGCTGTAAACTCAAAGTAGTGCCCAGGTCCACATTCTTTTTTTCATTGACCGTCTTTGTAAAAGTAACACCACAGCATTTCGCAATCATGCATTTGTTTCCAATCATGCAAAGTACAGTAATTTTTGAGAATCTCCAATTCACCATGCCTTTCACATGCTCATAAAAGAGATTGATTTAGGAACATAAACATATTACTGTATGCAAACTGTACTGTATACAGTATGTATATGTATATTTAATGTCTTTACTGTGCCCGTTTAAGTATTGAATATTTATATGGAATTTTACCACTGAAGGGAAATCTTAGTAGCTGAGCATAAAAAGAATAGGAGCATAACGCGTGTGAAGACCATAAAAGATATTAATTTTGTAACATAAACATAGAGTATATGCTGGTCTTGGTACTTTAAAGAAAACATACACACCAGTATTCCATTTCACCCTAAACATTTTAAGCATCGAAGTCTTTAACTAACATGTGAAATAACGTGTATAAAAGTGGTAGTTTTAAGCTTTTCTGCTAATATATTATAGAATTGCGTATCTAAAGAAATTAATAACGATATAATTATATTCATATACTACAACACAGTAGTACATGCTGTACAATGTCTGTTGATTTTGTATGTGTAGGGGTGTTTCACCATACCTCCTGTAACCTTGCAGGTGGTGCTGCGGTAGACGTTCCTGACTTCTGAACCACAGGTTGGGTGTTCAAATCCAGCCCACGCTATGACTTTTCTTTTAACAAACATTTCTTTTAAAAAATAAAATAGCAATAATATGGACAATTAATTGACTTTTTATATTTCTAAATATCACAATGTGTACAAATATAAGTCATTTTTAATAACAATGAATAGTCACCTTCTTTCCTTTTGCCAACGGTCCCTGCTTCTGCTTCCTGCTTCTATCGTGTATGTGAGGGGGGGATCCCTTTAGATCTCCCTTCAGATTTAAAAGGTTATTAATCATATCTTCGGTGTTGCATCTTCCCAGTGTGGCTGATCTTTTGCTGCCTGCGTAAACTATCACAAAGCTTTAGAGAACTTAACATTTCTATTATCAACAAATTGTAAATAAGACATTTACATTGGCATTACTAATTTTTCACTTGAGTGTATGGAGGATTGTCAGCTGTCACTGAGAGCAGGTAATTAAATGTATTTTTTGATTCACAATCAGACAAATGCAACATAAATTGTTATCTTTGTCTTCTAAGTATATTAATAAACTTTCCGCATAGCTTTCTCCCCGTCTAGATTTATTTTCTTGGGATTTTGGGATCAAACGTGGAAAGATTAGATTAGTAATTGTTTTTATTTTTTAAAAACATTTTAGAAAAGTGTAATCTATACTAAAATGCTGTATTTATTTAATACCACTCGATACTTATATTAATGGAGTTTAGTTGATACTGTTTGAACTTTTAATTATTTTAAATTGTATTACAACATTGTACAAATGCTTAAAAGAGGAGAAAAGGCAAGCCTTCTTCAGGTGTGAGGGTCTTCTGCTCAGAATGAAACGCTAAAATGTAATGTAGGCTCTGAATGGGTTCAATTATGATTTGGGCTTGATTAAGGTCGCTCCCTTTCATCTAAAATCCTGCTTGAATCCTTCTAAACTAAAAATTAGACACGAGAAGGGGCATTGGTGAAATTTCTCTTTTTTTAATTTTTCTTTTTTTCTTGGAAAAATATCTTACCCGCTGCAATCCGGGCACAGAAGGATTAAAATAAGCCAGACAGGCAGGGGGAAGAGTGAGTTCTAAATAAAGAGGTATCCAGGTAACAGCGAAGGTAACAGCCACAGACGTGGCCTACTTAGCCCTCCAGGGTTACCCTACTCTCCCGGAGGAGGCCCACTGGGAGATAGTGCTCCAGACGTTCCTCCGGGCCCTGGTTCCGACTGAGGTGCAGTGCCACGTGATGCTGGCTGCGCCGGTCATCTTGGAGCAGGCCTTGGCTTTGGCTGAGCAGGCTGATGCCCTGTTCGAGGAGACCGGTGGGCACCAACGGAGGGGCGCACGGGGAATCAGATGGGGAGGAGGAGAAGTCCAGCGCGGCGATGCTGGGGTAGCGACAATGACAATATGTTCATTGTCTTCCAATGAAAGAAGGGTTCCTTTCGCCGTAGTCGGGTTGACATTAGAAGCTTGCCATACCCGGACTGTTACACCAAAGCATTAGCATGTTAAAGCGATTTCATTGAGGAGCGTAGCTTTCTTAACTAGTAAGTACTGTACTTACTGGGTTTTTGAGAGGGGGAGGTGTCTTTCACAGGAAATCTCTCCCCCTTCTACTTTAAAAATAACTGTGAAACCGGTTTAATTTGTGACAACCAGCACTCCCGCAGAGAGGGGGGTTTTACTTGCAGTGCATCGGATAGATGGGAAAGCCAGAGCCGACCGCTACGCCACCCACGTGTTATGTGTGTTATTGTGCTGCTGTAATACAGTTTTAAATAATTAAAAGTCTTAACAGTATCAGCTTTATTTATGGGTTTGAAATAAAGGCGATTTAAACGCGATTTAAATCAATATAAATGTTTATATTGTAATGCATAGGTGACTATTCATTGTTATTAAAATGACTTAAATTCGATCATGTTGTAATATTTAGAAATATACATTTGTTTGGTGAGAGTGAAGTTTTATTTAATCTCTGAGCCAGGGAAAAGTTTTATTTTTTCAAAGAAATGTTTGTTAAAAACAAATCCTGGCTCCAGCGGGATTCAAACACGCAACGTGTGATGTGGGAGTCAGGAATCTGCGAGGTTACATGAGGAGTGTTGAAAAAGCCCTACAAAATATTATCAACAGACATCGTACAGTGTGTACAATTCTTGTGTTGCGGAACATGAATATAATTATATCATTATTCATTTCTTTAGATATGCGATTCCATATTATATTCCCTTTTAATCAAATTCTAAAAGTATGCTTGTTGACTCTGGTATCACGTTAGTTAAAGACTTCGATGCTTAAAATGTTTAGGGAGAAATGGAATACTGGTGTGTATGTTTTCTTTAAAGTACCGAGACCAGCCATATACTGTATGTTTATGTTCCAAAATTAATATCGTTTCTGGCCTTCACATGCGTAACAGTATGCGCCTATTCTTTTTATGCTCAGCTACTAAGATTTCCGTTCAGTGGCAAAAATTCCATATAAATATTCACAGTAAAGACATTAAATATACATATACATACTGTATACAGTACAGTTTGCATACAGTAATATGTTCTTAAATCAATGTCTTTTATGAGCATGTGAAAGGCATGGTGAATCGGAGATTCTCAAAAATTACTGTACTTTGCATGATTGGAAACAAATGCGTGATTGCGAAATGCTGTGGTGTTACTTTTACAAAGACGGTCAATGAAAAAAAGAATGTGGACCAGGGCAATACTTTGAGTTTACAGCTTGTCCAAGGTCATTCATTATTAATACTATTAGTACGCTGGGCAAACGTTCCGAAGTCAAATTGTTCCAGCACGGGGGTACCTTTAAAGCGGAGACGACGGCACCGAAATTTGTGGCGCGCCTTCTCTTTAAAGCCCTGGCCAAATATGAAGACGGTACGTACAGTTATAATTCAAACGGAATTAAAAACTACACATCCCAGTTACCATGGTGGTGCTTGTGATCATTGCGTTTAACCTACGAAACAGGGCGAACAATCAGTCACATGACTTTGGGGCAGAGTTTCGAAAGCTTAACCTATCAGCAACAAAGCGAAATTTACACGATAGGCTACCTCAAACTGTCAGTTACACGACTGTGTATGTCGCTTAAGCCACTCCTATTTGGCATTTTAGTTATGGAGGCGAGAAGACGCCCCCCCCCCCCCCCCTCTCTGGGTGTCTGATTTGCTGCCATCTTTAACCGCTTCGTGTCCAAATCGCAGTAGCTACGCGTACGAAATAAAGTTCATCCCAGTTACAAAACATATATATTTTTGTGGTAAGAGGGAGCAAAACATCAGTATTTACTGCTATTAATTAGTGTACGATTTATAGTTGAAATCTGAGCCTAAATATAAAGTTAAAATCTCGACAAAGCAATGTAGGAAATACAGAGAAACAAAATCCTTTCTGATATCTAAAATCAGTTTCGATCAAGGTCTCTAAAACGAACAAGAAAAAGAGGATTTTCGGAGGGCAATTACGCTGTATTTATATAGGATAAGTGATTTATGAGCAATCTAATTTCTTGTTAGTTTAAAACAGTGTAATGTCAGCTGCAAAAGATCGCACCAGAAACAGGACTCTCTCTGCCTGTCATAGACGTTCAGGAAAGGCTGAATGAAGTCATGTCAAGTACAATAATTCGGTGATCAATAATAACAGTTGTAGGACAAGAAACAAAAGATAGTGAAAACTTAAGATTTTTAAGGCTAAAACTCAAATTCATTCTACAAATTAAGGCAAATGAAAATTCAGGACGTTAAAGTGCTAGAGGTGTAAAAAAAATACAAAAATGCACATGAGCAAAAAGTTTTAGAAATGGAGCAAACAAAAAAATAGCCATGCCTATAGTGCAGAGGAGGGATGCAGGAACACTTGCTTAGATATACAAAAAAAGCACAAAAAGGTGTACGTTACAAAAGAACATGCAAACATGTTCATCAATATCCCTTCGCGATCAATAAAGTCTTATCTATAAACATGAAACAGAGTGAGGAATCAGAAAATTAGCATGCATAAAAAACAGCAATTCTGTCAATGAGCCCTAAATGAATTAATAGCAACCATGGTTTCATGGAGGGCTTCTCAGATAGTTGGGCATTCAGGTAGATTGCCAGGTGAAAGGATTTGTAAACATACTTTGTTAAAGCAAGTCAGTTTTTTCCGCAACACATAAAATACATTTTTCCAACAAAGTTTAGCCTTTGTCACTAATGAAACCACTAAATAAAGACATAAATATAGAAATCATAAGATTTTTTTTATTCAATGTTGGTAGCAGGATGAACTGTGCTAAGTGTATATTTTGTCGCAGAGTTGCTGCAAGATGTTAAAAGTGAAAAAAGGTATTTAGAAATGAGTTATTTCAAGAAGAATATTTTCAGAATAATTGCAAATCTATCAGGATAGAGAAAGCACAGAAAACAGGCAGTTAGATTGATCAGATTAGTATGAAAAGTTATTTAGCAAAGGGAATGAGAAGAGTGACAAACTAGTATGCTTTAGATCTTTTTATCTGAACCAGGGAAAACTGATCATGTTTCTCTATAACTATAATAAAAAACTTTATTTTATATATCACCTTTAAAAGTGGCATCTCAAAGCAATACAGTAGATATAAAAACAGATAAAAGGACCACAGATTACAAAGTAAATGCATATAAGAAAGACAAGCAGTTAGAGGTGCTACCAAAATTAGAAAATGAAGCAGATACAGACACTAAGTCTTCTAAAAAGAAAGGTTCTGAGGTTAGATTTAAATGCACTCAGGGTACGTGACTGATATCACTGGGAATACAAATTGAGAGCTCTGGGGTGCAGCTAGAGAAGACCCTGTCACCCACAGAATGTAGATGTTCTTGAGGACAGCTAGAAGACCAGAGTCAGACGGACAAAGGTGGGGAGTAGACAGATAATAAGCCATATACTGTAGGTACTGAATGAGGATGAGGATTTTGAAGTTGACTCGAAACCTGATAGATAACCAATGAAAGGACTTGAAAACAGGTGTAATGCATCCCTGATAGGATTCTCGCTGTCATATTCTGAACATATTGAAGATTGCTCAGTTTGGATTTAATTTCCCCAGTGAACAGGATGTGCATTTATTAATTCTAGAAAAAAAAGCCTTTCTTGATTTCTCTAGTTCTTAGTTTATCCAGTTCCCTTTAAAATAAACTATTATTCCACAATGCAGAGTATTACATGACCAGTATTTACACATGATATTTGTGATTTCAAGAAATTAACACAAGCAGCTTTTGGAGATTTAAGTGTTGGCTGAGTTATTGCAGGATAAAAGACTAGAGATGTTGGTAAGAAGAAGATAATTTTGGGATAGCTGAGGAATACACTGATAACAAGAACACTTCCTAATGGGGTTAGGCATACTTTTGATGAAGATGATGAAGTTAACAGACTGTATGTTTACATAGATACTGAAATGAGGATTGTATTTTAGATTTTGTGTAGTTGCTAGTGTTGAACTGTGTGTTGGATGCACATGAATTGAAGGAATGGACAAACATAGCTGATGAGGATCCACAGAGCCAGCATATTAAGATGTTTATAATTAGAGGCAATTTGTTTAAATAACTAGGTATGGATACTGATGTGCAAGAGAGGTGGAAAGGCTGTTTCCTTAAGCCAGCACTATAAAATATTTTATTCTCAGTGAGATGCTGCCATTTCATAGAGGGTTTCTAACACTGTCTATAGTTCCATCCACACAGTGCCTTTACTTCCATCCATTTCTAATCTCTTTATCCAGTACAGAGGATTTGGAGCCTATCCCAGTAATCAACAGACACAAGGCAGAATACACCCTGGACATAGCGCCAGTCCATCACAGGACAGACAGACACAAACACACACACACCAGGGCCAGTTTTCCCATAAACCAATTAACTTACCAGTATGTTTTGGAGTGCGAGAGGGAGTCATATCACACATATGGAGAAAAACCATGTAACCCAGAGAGAACATGCAAACCCCACACACTCAGGATGGCAGGAATTGAACCTAGGACCCCAGTGCTCCAAGATAGCAATGCTAACCACTTTGCCACCATTATAAATGGATGGATATCTTAGTTATCTTTCTAGTTCACAGGTTTGCATGCATAATTTAATTTTGAAAGCCACTGAGACATCAGGTACTACTGTTGTATTTATGAAAAAGAAACAAAACAAAAAGCATATTAACAACTGTGCCATCCTACTCTTTATTTAATACAATTTATTATTTATAAACAGTTAACATTGTTAGCAAAATATTTTGAATTATATTTAACCCTATTTTTTCTTTAGTTTTGTATTTAACTTATTATATGATAGTCAGATTTAATGTATATTTGAACAATGAAAATATATTTTACAAGATGCGGGGGAAAGTGCAACAACTTATTACAGTGCTAAATTTAATATTATTGCTAATAGTTTATGCTAACACCTAACTTTCTTAATAAGATGTATTTAAAACAGTGAACTACGCGTAACATACCATTCAGAAATACAATCGAGAATAGTTTTGTGGTGTTTGTATGGATGAAACGTTTCTAAAATGTATAAAGTAACAAAATTAAAGACGATTAAAATCTGTAATCTTTCCACTTGTAATGTCATTAGACAGAACAACACGTTTCTGCTTTGTTTAAGGATGGTATCAAAAAGTAGTCTAGGTGGTGAGAAAGCTGTGCTTAATGATAATTAAGTGACTTAAAAGTAAAAAGAGATGCTTCATATTGCTTGATTAATTTTAAAAACTAAGTTATAAAGTTTTTTATGGCGCTGCCATAAGCGCTCCAGGCAGTAGAACGTTCATTCTGTACTGCTGAGGTCCGCGCCTCCTCCCTCTCTCGGTGCCGCGCCCCTCTCTGACGGAGTGCAGTGGGCGGTACGCTATTTTCAGAGCCTCTGATTGGGAAAAAAAGACCTGCTGATGAGTTTCACACAACAGGAAGAGAAAAGAATGGGATTTTTTCTCTTCGAAACGTGTGTTGTCTTTATAAAATTCATGTATTTTAAACATTTAATTAAGAAGTAAAAGCCTTACAGTGTACACGAAGATTCTGAGCTGATCATGAGGAAGAAAAATCACCCAATTTTCGCACATAAAAAGTGGTTTTTAACTCTTGAAACCTGTTTTTATATGTTTTAAAGTCGTGCAATGTCTAAGTTAAGCAGGAACACATCATTATATCTCATTTTTTATTTATTTTTTAAAAAAATTAAAAATCGTTTGCCCAGCCTACTATTAGTTATATCTTCGTGAAAGACTTTGATGGCGACAGCTAAAACATGAGAGGTTGAGCTTTATTAGCTCCACCTTGCGGAAATTCCGGGTACTATTATTTTACTTGCAGTACTATAGGAGAATTTACGGTAACTCGAGGTAGACTACGTAAAGCGCACCGCAAAATAATGCGGTATCGCCCGCTTGTTTTGAATGGCTACATCTGTATGTATGTTTATAATGTTTTATCCTATCATATTGGTTCATTTATCCTATCTGATCATTCTCATGATTGATACAATTAGATTTTAATTTTAGTATTGCCATAGAGAGAAGTAGATTCTGGAGGTTTAACACCTCTCTCCTAGGAAATGCTGTGTTTCGTGATCTTGTACAGACTTGGGTCCTTCACTATTGTGAAGATGAGAAAAATCACAAGTATCACCTGCAACAATGTGGGATGGTACCAAAACAACTATTGAGGGGCATATCATTTCCCTCGATCGTCAAAAAATATAAATCGAAAAGAGATTAAATTTAGAAACAGAGGTATCACACTTAGAGAAGTTATATAAAAAAATAAAAAACACCTAGAGAGATCACTTAATTAGCGATATACAATTTCTATTGTTAGGAATTCATCTTTTTGCATACCCCAACTTGCTCTCCATTAGACACAGAGACAGGGAGAGAAGTTTGGGGTTAGAACACAGCGTCAGCCATTGTACAGAAACCCTGGAGCAGTTAAGTTTAGGGGCTTTGTTCAGGAGCCCCAGGGAGTAGGATTCTTCTGCCATCCGCAGGATTTAAACCGCCAAACCTTCTAGCCATAGGTGCAGATCCTTAGCCACAGAGTCACTGCTCTGCCCCTAATTAGTTGCTCTAGTGGGCGTTATGTAGATCAAAGACAGGATTGACTTTAGAACATTCAGAACATAAAAAATATTCATTTTTCAAACCGTGGTATTACGAATATGGAAATAAGACAATTAGATTACTCACCCACAAGATAAAAAAGAAACAAAATGAGTGTTCCATTAAGTCTGTAAGGTTAACAGTTGGTTCACAGACATAAGATCCAAGGTTAATTAACAACATACTGTATTAAAAGATTTCTATAAGGCACTTTGTGATTCACAAAACAATGTGGCATAGGTTGATATACCTGTAAAAGGTATTTATTATATTACAACCTCATTTCTGAGGTTCATAGGAATGCTCTTAATGCACCTTTTACCCTGGAGAGGCTCTGGGTGCAATTTTATCTGTGCCCTTGGGCACATCACCAGGGCTGGATTTGTACCATCTAGAATTTTATTTCAAAATTTGGCCTGAGCTTTACCAAATCCTCTTACCAGTATTGAAAAATCTGCTAGATCAAAGCTCATAACCTGAGACTTGGAATAAAGCCTTTATCTGTTTGCTTTTCAAAAAAGGATAAGGATGCACAGGACTGTGCATCATACAGACCTATAAGTCTATTGAATTCTGATTTGCCAAAATATTGGCAAAGGTTTTTGCTCATAGATTAGAAAACATATTACCAAATATTATTAAACCTGATCATACAGGGTTTGTAAAACCCATTACAATTTCTACCCTTTATTAACAATGTTAGTCTATTGAGAAATCTGTCAGACAAATTTGTAGAGCACAATACTCTCCTGGATTGGAGGGGTGCTAGATAATACCTTAATATATATTTGTATGTCTATATTATCTCCTGTTATTTTTCAACAATCCTATTTCCATATGCAAATGAAAATTACATGATTTCTAGACTGGACCAGAAAGTGGATTTTAGACCTTAACTGTTTATTCTCACAAGAACTTTTAAAATCTTTTGATCAGATCAAAGCTGAATATAATATTCCCACATCTAAATTTTACAAATGTCTTCAAATATATCACGTCTCAAAGGAAATAGATTGAGATTGGTTCTATTGAAATTGGAAAAAACTTAAAAACTCCTGGTACCCCAAGGGGAATGTTATCATTATCATTATCATTATAACTATAATATATTAGTTATGTTGTAGCAGAAAGAATGAGGTTCTGGATCCCGAGATGAAGTAAAATAGATGAGTTAATTGCATGCAAGGAACAATAAAGCCGAAGTCTTGTTTCCCGCAAGAAACAACAAAACTGAAGTATTGTTCGATGTGCCGGTACAAACTTTTAGGTTATATAGTCCTTGCTTGCTGCTTCAGACGTCATTCGATGTTATGGTAAGGGGGGGTCATGGTATTTGGCCAGTTAAGAGGCCCTGGCCAAATGGTCAGTTTAAGATTTAGCCCCCAGGGGGTTCCTAGCTCGCATCTGGAATCCTTATCAGTTAACCCCCTTTCCTGCCATAAACCCCTGTTGCTTAGAAGTCTAATTTTCAGGGAGAACTGGCTTAAGTTAACCCTTTTTACATCTTGTCTCTTACTTCAGTTACTAACTGTAAATCTTCATATACAGCCCTGAAAACTACCTGGGTGCGCTCATTTACTGACTAGGACCATATAACTATGTGTAAAAAGCTGCATTGAAAGTGCACTTCTGTTATCATACAAGAGCTTAATTTCAAATTTCATAACAAATTTGATCTAACCCTGTTAAAATTAACAGTTAAAATTGTTAAAATTAAACAATACCCCCCAAAAATTACATTCTGTCACTAAAAAAATCTTGGGTGAACATGTTACTATGTCTGCAAACTTGTTTTTTCTACATAGTGATTAGAGTCTTACATCACAAAGACTGCCTATTTTCAATGCTTGTTTCAAAGTGTATTTTGCTGATAAGGTCTGTCTCCAAGGTACCGGCTGTTGAAATCTGGCTCTCTCAAGTGGCTGCATTTCTACCTTTGCAAAAACTAACATACAGATCCAGCCATTCCAAATGAGCGAGGTATGCTGCGATAAAACGTGGTGGGCGTGGCGCAGTATATAAACGAGTTTTTGCAAACCCTGGCCATCCCACTGTAACTGGTGGGGCCAGAAGACCAAACTGAGGCAGCTCTTAACCCCATTGTGCAGAATTTGTCAAAATGTCATTTTCAGCTGAGAGAAAGGCATTCTTGCAACCTTTGGCATTCCACTGTAACTGCTTGGGCCAGAAGAGCACACAAGGCACAGTGTTACACTCCTACTCTTTATGAGAAACACCCTGGGATTTTTAATGACCACAGGGAGTCAGGACCTCAGTTTTATGTCTCATCCAAAGGATGGCACCTGTTTACAGTATAGTGTCCCCATCGCTATACTGGGGCATTAGGACCCACATGCACCACAGGGTGAGCACCCCCTGCTGGCCCCACTAATACTTCTTCAGCAACCTTAGTTTTTCCTAGGAGGTCTCCCATCCAGGTACTGACCAGGCTCACACCTGCTTAGCTTTAGTGGGCTGCCAGTTGTGAGTTGCAGGGTGATATGGCTGCTGGCCTAAAGATAATTGCGTTTTGCAACCTTGGGCACCCCACTGTATCTGCTAGGGATAGAAGAGCACACTGAGGCAGCTCTTAGCCCCACTGTGCAGAATTTGTCAAAACGTTGTTTTCAGCTGAGAGAAACGTGTTTTTGCAATTTTGGGCATCCCACTTTAACTGCTGGGGCCAGAAGAGCACACTGAGGGAGCTGTAAGCCCCACTGTGCAGAATTTGACAAGATGGCGTTTTCAGCCGAAATAAATGCGTTCTTGCAACCTGGGGCATCCCACTGTAACTGCTGGGGCCAGAAGAGCACACTGAGGCAGCTTTAAGCCCCACTGTGCAGAATTTGACAAGATGGCATTTTCAGCCGAGATAAATGCATCTTTGCAAAGTTGGGCATCCCACTGTAACTGCTTTGGCCAGAAGAGTAGACTGAGTTGGCTCTTATCCCCAGTGTGCAGAATTTGCCAAAACATCGTTTTCAGCTGAGTTAATCGCGTTTTTGCAACTTTAGGCATCCCAGTGTAACTGCTGTGGCCAGAAGAACACACTGTGCCAGCTCTTAGCCCCACTGTGCAGAATTTGTCAAAAAATGTTTTTCATCCAAGATAAACATGTTTTGGCAACCTTGGGCATCCCACTGTAACTGCTGGGACAGAAGAGCAGACTGAGTCTGCTCATTGCGCCACTGTGCAGACTTTGTCAAAATGTGTTTTTTAGCCAAGATAAACACATTTTTGCAACCCAGGGCATCCCAATGTAACTGCTAGGGAGAGAAGAGCACATTGAGGCAGCTGTTGGCCCCACTTTGCAGAATTTGTCAAAACGTCGTTCTCAGCCGAGAGAAATGCGTTTTTGCAAGTTTAGGCATCCCAACGTAACTGCTGGGGCCAGAAGAGCACACTGAGGCAACCCTAAGCCCCACGGTGCAGAATTTGACAAGATGGCGTTTTCAGCTGAGATAAATGCATTTTTGCAACTTCGGCATCCCACTGTAACTGCTGCGGCCAGAAGAGAAGACTGAGTAAGCTCTTAGACCCACTGTGCAGAATTTGTCAAAACATTGTTTTCAGCCGCGTGAAAGCGTCATTACAACCTTAGGCATCCCAGTGTAACTGCTGCGGACAGAAAGCTACATTGAAGCAGCTCTTAGCCCCACTTTGCAGAATTTGTCAAAATGTGTTTTTCAGCCAAGATAAATGTGTTTTGCAACATTGGGCATCCAACTGTAACTGCTAGAGATAGAAGACCACACTGAGGCAGCTGTTAGCCCCTCTGTTCAGAATTTGTCAAAACGTCGTTTTCAGCCAAGATAAACGCGTTTTTACAATCTTGGGCATCTCACTGTAAGTGTTGTGGCCAGAAGAGCACACTGAGACAGCTCTAAGCCCAACTGTACAGAATTTGACAACATAGACTTTTCAGCTGAGATAAACGCATTTTTGAAATCTGGGCATCCCAATGTAACTGCTGCGGCCAGAAGAGCAGACTGAGTCAGCTCTTAGCCCCACTGTGCAGAAGTTGTCAAAACGTCATTTTCAGCCAAATGAAACGCGGTTTTGCAACCTTAGGCATCCCACTGTAACTGCTTGGGCCAGAAGAGCTGTTAGCCCTACTGTGCATAATTTGTCAAAACATCGCTTTCAGCTGAGAAATGCGTTTTGCAAAATGGGAATCCCACTTTAACTGCTGGGTCCAGAAGAGCACACTGTGGCAGCTGTTAGCCCCACTGTGCAGAATTTGTCAAAACGTTGTTTTCAGACTAGAGAAATGTGTTTTTGCACCTTGGGCATCCCACAATAACTGCTGGGGCCAGTAGAGCACACTGAGATGGCTCTTAGCCCCGCTGTGCAGAATTTCTTAAAAATCCCACTCTTACAGTGCTGCGGTTAGAAGAGCACACTGTGGCAGCTCTTAAACCCAAGCAGCTATGCTTTTTTGCAACCTGGGACATCCCACTGTAACTGCTGGGGCCAGAAGAGCAGACTGAGGCAGCTGTTAGCCCCACTGTGCAGAATTTGTAAAGATGGCATTTTCAGCCGAAACAAATGCGATCTTGCAAGGTTGGGCATCCCACTGTAACTGCAGAAGAGCACACTAAGTCAGCTCTTAGCCCCACTGTGCAGAAGTTGTCAAAACGTGTTTTTCAGCTGAGAAAAAGGCGTTTTTGCAAGTTTTGGCTCCGCAACATAACTGCTTGGCTCAAAAGAGCACACTGAGTCAGCTCTTAGCCCCACTTTGCAGAAGTTGTCAAAACGTGTTTTTCAGCAGAAATAAACCAGTTTTTGCAACTTTGGTAACCCCAATGTAACTTATTAGCAGGAACAGCATATTTTTCAAAACGTATTTTTCAGCGGAAATAAACGCGATCTTTCAGACTTTTGAATCCCAATGTAACTGCCTGGCTCAGAAGAGCCCATTGAGTCAGGCCTTAACCCCAGTGTGCAGAAGTGGTCAAAACGTGTTTTTCAGCAGAAATAAACACGTTTCTGCAACTTTGGTCACCCCCATGTAACTTATAGGGCAGAAACAGCAAACTTTTCAAAACGTGTTTTTCAGCCCGAAATAAACGCGATTTCTCAGACTGTTGAATCCCAAAGTTACTGCATGGCTCAGAAGAGCCCATTGAGTCAGGCCTTAACCCCAGTGTGCAGAAGTGGTCAAAACGTGTTTTTCAGCAGAAATAAACACGTTTCTGCAACTTTGGTCACCCCCATGTTACTTATGGGGCAGCAACAACACACTTCTCAAAACATGTTGTTTAAGCCTGAAATAATCTGGTTCTTTCAGACGTTTTCAAAACGTGTTTTTCAGCAGAAAGAAACAGGTTTCTGCAACTTTGGTCACCCCCATGTAACATTTGGGGCAGCAACAGCACACTTCTCAAAACGTGTTTTTCAGCCCGAAATAAACATGTTTTTTCAGACTGTTGAATCCCAGGGTAACTGCTAGGCTCAGAAGAGCCCACTGAGTCAGCCCTTAAACCCAGTGTGCAGAAGTGGTCAATACGTGTTTTTCAGCAGTTTTTTTTATAATTTTGCATTTGTTATTTTAAGTATTTTGATCGTTTGATCAAACAACTAGAGTTGTTTTTTTTAATTTTGCGTTTGTTATTTTAAGAATTTTGATCGTTTGATCAAACAACTAGAGTCCAGTAGCTTTTTATTAAGCAATGAACCAGTTGTTAATGATCGGGTGGCTCCAGCTCACCACAGTTGCAATCAAAGCTATCCTCCATTTTACATTGGGGTAACTTATTCAGAAATCGGACGAGAAATGGATACAAAAGGCAAACATGTTTCTGAAACGTGTTTTTCAGCAGAAATAAACATGTTTCTGCAAGTTTGGTCAACCCCATGTAAGTTATGGGGCAGTAACAGCACTTTTTTCAAATTGTGTTTTTCAGCCCGAAATAAACGCGTTTTTTCAGACAGCTGAATCCCTATGTAACTGCAAGGCTCAGAAGAGCCCACACACTCAGCTCTTAACCCCAGTGTGCAGAAAGTGTCAAAACGTGTTTTTCAGCAGAAATAAACATGTTTCTGCAAGTTTGGTCACCCCCATGCAACTTATGGGGCAGTAACAGCACACTTTTCAAAATGTGTTTTTCAGCCCGAAATAAACATGTTTTTTCAGACAGCTGAATCCTTATGTAACATCAAGGCTCAGAATAGCCCACACACTCAGCTCTTAACCCCAGTGTGCAGAAATTGTCAAAACGTGTTTTTCAGCAGAAATAAACATGTTTCTGCAAGTTTGGTCACCCCCATGCAACTTATAGGGCAGTAACAGCACACTTTTCAAAACGTGTTTTTCAGCCCGAAATAAACATGTTTTTTCAGACTGTTGAATCCCAGGGTAACTGCTAGGCTCAGAAGAGCCCACTGAGTCAGCCCTTAAACCCAGTGTGCAGAAGTGGTCAATACGTGTTTTTCAGCAGTTTTTTTTATAATTTTGCATTTGTTATTTTAAGTATTTTGATCGTTTGATCAAACAACTAGAGTTGTTTTTTTTAATTTTGCGTTTGTTATTTTAAGAATTTTGATCGTTTGATCAAACAACTAGAGTCCAGTAGCTTTTTATTAAGCAATGATCCAGTTGTTAATGATCGGGTGGCTCCAGCTCACCACAGTTGCAATCAAAGCTATCCTCCATTTTACATTGGGGTAACTTATTCAGAAATCGGACGAGAAATGGATACAAAAGGCAAACATGTTTCTGAAACGTGTTTTTCAGCAGAAATAAACATGTTTCTGCAAGTTTGGTCAACCCCATGTAAGTTATGGGGCAGTAACAGCACTTTTTTCAAATTGTGTTTTTCAGCCCGAAATAAACGCGTTTTTTCAGACAGCTGAATCCCTATGTAACTGCAAGGCTCAGAAGAGCCCACACACTCAGCTCTTAACCCCAGTGTGCAGAAAGTGTCAAAACGTGTTTTTCAGCAGAAATAAACATGTTTCTGCAAGTTTGGTCACCCCCATGCAACTTATGGGGCAGTAACAGCACACTTTTCAAAATGTGTTTTTCAGCCCGAAATAAACATGTTTTTTCAGACAGCTGAATCCCTATGTAACTGCAAGGCTCAGAAGAGCCCACACACTCAGCTCTTAACCCCAGTGTGCAGAATGTGTCAAAACGTGTTTTTCAGCAGAAATAAACATGTTTCTGCAAGATTGGTCAACCCCATTTAACTTATGGGGCAGTAACAGCACTTTTTTCAAAACGTGTTTTACAGCCCGAAATAAACGCGTTTTTTCAGACAGCTGAATCCTTATGTAACATCAAGGCTCAGAATAGCCCACACACTCAGCTCTTAACCCCAGTGTGCAGAAATTGTCAAAACGTGTTTTTCAGCAGAAATAAACATGTTTCTGCAAGTTTGGTCACCCCCATGCAACTTATAGGGCAGTAACAGCACACTTTTCAAAACGTGTTTTTCAAACCGAAATAAACGCGTTTTTTCAGACAGCTGAATCCCTATGTAACTGCAAGGCTCAGAAGAGCCCACACACTCAGCTCTTAACCCCAGTGTGCAGAAAGTGTCAAAACGTGTTTTTCAGCAGAAATAAACATGTTTCTGCAAGACTGGTCACCCCCATGCAACTTATGGGGCAGTAACAGCACTTTTTTCAAAACGTGTTTTTCAGCCCGAAATAAACGCGTTTTTTCAGACCGCTGAATCCCTATGTAACTGCAAGGCTCAGAAGAGCCCACACACTCAGCTCTTAACCCCAGTGTGCAGAAAGTGTCAAAACGTGTTTTTCAGCAGAAATAAACATGTTTCTGCAAGTTTTGTCACCCCCATGCAACTTATGGGGCAGTAACAGCACACTTTTTAAAACGTGTTTTTCAGCCCGAAATAAATGCGTTTTTTTAGACAGCTGAATCCCTATGTAACTGCAAGGCTCAGAAGAGCACACACACTCAGCTATTACCCCCAGTGTGCAGAAAGTGTCAAAACGTGTTTTTCAGCAGAAATAAACATGTTTCTGCAAGTTTGGTCAACCCCATGTAAGTTATGGGGCAGCTACAGCACTTTTTTCAAAACGTGTTTTTCAGCCCGAAATAAACGCGTTTTTTCAGACAGCTGAATCACTATGTAACTGCAAGGCTCAGAAGAGCCCACACACTCAGCTCTTACCCCCAGTGTGCAGAAAGTGTCAAAACGTGCTTTTCAGCAGAAATAAACATGTTTCTGCAAGTTTGGTGAACCCCATGTAACTTATGGGGCAGTAACAGCACTTTTTTCAAAACGTGTTTTTCAGCCTGAAATAAACGTGTTTTTTCAGACAGCTGAATCCCTATGTAACTGCAAGGCTCAGAAGAGCCCACACACTCAGCTCTTAACCCCAGTGTGCAGAAAGTGTCAAAACATGTTTTTCAGCAGAAATAAACGTTTCTGCAAGTTTGGTCAACCCCATGTAACTTAAGGGGCAGTATCAGCACTTTTTTCAAAACGTGTTTTTCAGCCCGACATAAACGTGTTTTTTCAGACAGCTGAATCCCTATGTAACTGCAAGGCTCAGAAGAGCCCACACACTCAGCTCTTAACCCCAGTGTGCAGAAAGTGTCAAAACGTGTTTTTCAGCAGAAATAAACATGTTTCTGCTAGTTTGGTCAACCCCATGTAACTTATGGGCAGTCACAGCATACTTTTCAAAACGTGTTTTTCAGCCCGAAATAAACGCGTCTTTTCAGACAGCTGAATCCCCATGTAAATGCAAGGCTCAGAAGAGCCCACACACTCAGCTCTTAACCCCAGTGTGCAGAAATTGTCAAAACGTGTTTTTCAGCAGAAATAAACATGTTTCTGCAAGATTGGTCAACCCCATTTTACTTAAGGGGCAGTAACAGCACTTTTTTCAAAACGTGTTTTACAGCCCGAAATAAACACGTCTTTTCAGACAGCTGAATCCCTATGTAACTGCAAGGCTCAGAAGAGCCCACACACTCTGCTCTTAACCCCAGAGTGCAGAAAGTGTCAAAACGTGTTTTTCAGCAGAAATAAACATGTTTCTGCAAGTTTGGTCAACCCCATGTAAGTTATGGGGCAGTTACAGTACACTTTTCAAAACGTGTTTTTCAGCCCGAAATAAACACGTTTTTTCAGACAACTGAATCCCTATGTAACTGCAAGACTCAGAAGAGCCCACACACTCACCTCTTAACCCCAGTGTGCAGAAAGTGTCAAAACATGTTTTTCAGCAGAAATAAACATGTTTCTGCAAGTTTGGTCAACCCCATGTAAGTTATGGGGCAGTAACAGCACTTTTTTCAAAACGTGTTTTTCAGCCCGAAATAAACGCGTTTTTTCAGACAACTGAATCCCTATGTAACTGCAAGGCTCAGAAGAGCCCACACACTCTGCTCTTAACCCCAGTGTGCAGAAAGTGTCAAAACGTGTTTTTCAGCAGAAATAAACATGTTTCTGCAAGTTTGGTCAACCCCATGTAACTTATTGGGCAGTAACAGCACTTTTTTCAAAACGTGTTTTTCAGCCCGAAATAAACGCCTTTTTTCAGACAACTGAATCCCTATGTAACTGCAAGGCTCAGAAGAGCCCACACACTCTGCTCTTAACCCCAGTGTGCAGAAAGTGTTAAAACATGTTTTTCAGCAGAAATAAACATGTTTCTGCAAGTCTGGTCAACCCCAGGTAAGTTATGGGGCAGTAACAGCACTCTTTTCAAAACGTGTTTTTCAGCCCGAAATAAACGCGTTTCTTCAGACAACTGAATCCCTATGTAACTGCAAGGCTCAGATGAGCCCACACACTCTGCTCTTAACCCCAGTGTGCAGAAAGTGTCAAAACGTGTTTTTCAGCAGAAATAAACATATTTCTGCAAGTTTGGTCAACCCCATGTAACTTATTGGGCAGTAACAGCACTTTTTTCAAAACGTGTTTTTCAGCCCGAAATAAACGCGTTTTTTCAGACAACTGAATCCCTATGTAACTGCAAGGCTCAGAAGAGCCCACACACTCTGCTCTTAACCCCAGAGTGCAGAAAGTGTCAAAACGTGTTTTTCAGCAGAAATAAACATGTTTCTGCAAGTTTGGTCAACCCCATGTAAGTTATGGGGCAGTTACAGTACACTTTTCAAAACGTGTTTTTCAGCCCGAAATAAACGCCTTTTTTCAGACAACTGAATCCCTATGTAACTGCAAGGCTCAGAAGAGCCCACACACTCAGCTCTTAATCCCAGTGTGCAGAAAGCGTCAAAACATGTTTTTCAGCAGAAATAAACATGTTTCTGCAAGTTTGGTCAACCCCATGTAAGTTATGGGGCAGAAACAGCACTTTTTTCAAAACGTGTTTTTCAGCCCGAAATAAACCCGTTTTTTCAGACAACTGAATCCCTATGTAACTGCAAGGCTCAGAAGAGCACACACACTCTGCTCTTAACCCCAGTGTGCAGAAAGTGTCAAAACGTGTTTTTCAGCAGAAATAAACATGTTTCTGCAAGTTTGGTCAACCCCATGTAACTTATTGGGCAGTAACAGCACTTTTTTCAAAACGTGTTTTTCAGCCCGAAATAAACGCCTTTTTTCAGACAACTGAATCCCTATGTAACTGCAAGGCTCAGAAGAGCCCACACACTCTGCTCTTAACCCCAGTGTGCAGAAAGTGTTAAAACATGTTTTTCAGCAGAAATAAACATGTTTCTGCAAGTCTGGTCAACCCCAGGTAAGTTATGGGGCAGTAACAGCACTCTTTTCAAAACGTGTTTTTCAGCCCGAAATAAACGCGTTTCTTCAGACAACTGAATCCCTATGTAACTGCAAGGCTCAGATGAGCCCACACACTCTGCTCTTAACCCCAGTGTGCAGAAAGTGTCAAAACGTGTTTTTCAGCAGAAATAAACATATTTCTGCAAGTTTGGTCAACCCCATGTAACTTATTGGGCAGTAACAGCACTTTTTTCAAAACGTGTTTTTCAGCCCGAAATAAACGCGTTTTTTCAGACAACTGAATCCCTATGTAACTGCAAGGCTCAGAAGAGCCCACACACTCTGCTCTTAACCCCAGAGTGCAGAAAGTGTCAAAACGTGTTTTTCAGCAGAAATAAACATGTTTCTGCAAGTTTGGTCAACCCCATGTAAGTTATGGGGCAGTTACAGTACACTTTTCAAAACGTGTTTTTCAGCCCGAAATAAACGCCTTTTTTCAGACAACTGAATCCCTATGTAACTGCAAGGCTCAGAAGAGCCCACACACTCAGCTCTTAATCCCAGTGTGCAGAAAGCGTCAAAACATGTTTTTCAGCAGAAATAAACATGTTTCTGCAAGTTTGGTCAACCCCATGTAAGTTATGGGGCAGAAACAGCACTTTTTTCAAAACGTGTTTTTCAGCCCGAAATAAACCCGTTTTTTCAGACAACTGAATCCCTATGTAACTGCAAGGCTCAGAAGAGCACACACACTCTGCTCTTAACCCCAGTGTGCAGAAAGTGTCAAAACGTGTTTTTCAGCAGAAATAAACATGTTTCTGCAAGTTTGGTCAACCCCATGTAACTTATTGGGCAGTAACAGCACTTTTTTCAAAACGTGTTTTTCAGCCCGAAATAAACGCGTTTTTTCAGACAACTGAATCCCTATGTAAGTGCAAGGCTCAGAAGAGCCCACACACTCTGCTCTTAACCCCAGAGTGCAGAAAGTGTCAAAACGTGTTTTTCAGCAGAAATAAACATGTTTCTGCAAGTTTGGTCAACCCCATGTAAGTTATCGGGCAGTTACAGTAAACTTTTCAAAACGTGTTTTTCAGCCCGAAATAAACGACTTTTTTCAGACAACTGAATCCCTATGTAACTGCAAATCTCAGAAGAGCCCACACACTCAGCTCTTAACCCCAGTGTGCAGAAAGTGTCAAAACGTGTTTTTCAGCCCGAAATAAACGCGTTTTTTTAGACAACTGAATCCCTATGTAACTGCAAGGCTCAGAAGAGCCCACTCACTCTGCTCTTAATCCCAGTGTGCAGAAAGTGTCAAAACGTGTTTTTCAGCAGAAATAAACGCCTTTTTTCAGACAACTGAATCCCTATGTAACTGCAAGGCTCAGAAGAGCCCACACACTCAGCTCTTAATCCCAGTGTGCAGAAAGTGTCAAAACATGTTTTTCAGCAGAAATAAACATGTTTCTGCAAGTTTGGTCAACCCCATGTAAGTTATGGGGCAGTAACAGCACTTTTTTCAAAACGTGTTTTTCAGCCCGAAATAAACGCGTTTTTTCAGACAACTGAATCCCTATGTAACTGCAAGGCTCAGAAGAGCCCATATACTCTGCTCTTAACCCCAGTGTGCAGAAAGTGTTAAAACGTGTTTTTCAGCAGAAATAAACATGTTTCTGCAAGTTTGGTCAACCCCATGTAAGTTATGGGGCAGTAACAGCACTTTTTTCAAAACGTGTTTTTCAGCCCGAAATAAACGCGTTTTTTCAGACAACTGAATCCCTATGTAACTGCAAGGCTCAGAAGAGCCCACACACTCTGCTCTTAACCCCAGTGTGCAGAAAGTGTCAAAACGTGTTTTTCAACAGAAATAAACATGTTTCTGGAAGTTTGGTCAACCCCAAGTAAGTTATGGGGCAGTTACAGTACACTTTTCAAAACGTGTTTTTTTCCCGAAATAAACACGTTTTTTCAGACAACTGAATCCCTATGTAACTGCAAAGCTCAGAAGAGCCCACACACTCAGCTCTTAACCCCAGTGTGCAGAAAGTGTCAAAACATGTTTTTCAGCAGAAATAAACATGTTTCTGCAAGTTTGGTCAACCCCATGTAAGTTATGGGGCAGTTACAGTACACTTTTCAAAACGTGTTTTTCAGCCCGAAATAAACACGTTTTTTCAGACAACTGAATCCCTATGTAACTGCAAGACTCAGAAGAGCCCACACACTCACCTCTTAACCCCAGTGTGCAGAAAGTGTTAAAACATGTTTTTCAGCAGAAATAAACATGTTTCTGCAAGTTTGGTCAACCCCAGGTAAGTTATGGGGCAGTAACAGCACTTTTTTCAAAACGTGTTTTTCAGCCCGAAATAAACGCGTTTCTTCAGACAACTGAATCCCTATGTAACTGCAAGGCTCAGATAAGCCCACACACTCTGCTCTTAACCCCAGTGTGCAGAAAGTGTCAAAACGTGTTTTTCAGCAGAAATAAACATATTTCTGCAAGTTTGGTCAACCCCATGTAACTTATTGGGCAGTAACAGCACTTTTTTCAAAACGTGTTTTTCAGCCCGAAATAAACGCGTTTTTTCAGACAACTGAATCCCTATGTAACTGCAAGGCTCAGAAGAGCCCACACACTCTGCTCTTAACCCCAGAGTGCAGAAAGTGTCAAAACGTGTTTTTCAGCAGAAATAAACATGTTTCTGCAAGTTTGGTCAACCCCATGTAAGTTATGGGGCAGTTACAGTACACTTTTCAAAACGTGTTTTTCAGCCCGAAATAAACGCCTTTTTTCAGACAACTGAATCCCTATGTAACTGCAAGGCTCAGAAGAGCCCATACACTCTGCTCTTAACCCCAGAGTGCAGAAAGTGTCAAAACGTGTTTTTCAGCAGAAATAAACATGTTTCTGCAAGTTTGGTCAACCCCATGTAAGTTATGGGGCAGTAACAGCACTTTTTTCAAAACGTGTTTTTCAGCCCGAAATAAACGCGTTTTTTCAGACAACTGAATCCCTATGTAACTGCAAGGCTCAGAAGAGCACACACACTCTGCTCTTAACCCCAGTGTGCAGAAAGTGTCAAAACGTGTTTTTCAGCAGAAATAAACGCCTTTTTTCAGACAACTGAATCCCTATGTAACTGCAAGGCTCAGAAGAGCCCACACACTCAGCTCTCAATCCCAGTGTGCAGAAAGTGTCAAAACATGTTTTTCAGCAGAAATAAACATGTTTCTGCAAGTTTGGTCAACCCCATGTAAGTTATGGGGCAGAAACAGCACTTTTTTCAAAACGTGTTTTTCAGCCCGAAATAAACCCGTTTTTTCAGACAACTGAATCCCTATGTAACTGCAAGGCTCAGAAGAGCACACACACTCTGCTCTTAACCCCAGTGTGCAGAAAGTGTCAAAACGTGTTTTTCAGCAGAAATAAACATGTTTCTGCAAGTTTGGTCAACCCCATGTAACTTATTGGGCAGTAACAGCACTTTTTTCAAAACGTGTTTTTCAGCCCGAAATAAACGCGTTTTTTCAGACAACTGAATCCCTATGTAAGTGCAAGGCTCAGAAGAGCCCACACACTCTGCTCTTAACCCCAGAGTGCAGAAAGTGTCAAAACGTGTTTTTCAGCAGAAATAAACATGTTTCTGCAAGTTTGGTCAACCCCATGTAAGTTATCGGGAAGTTACAGTACACTTTTCAAAACGTGTTTTTCAGCCCGAAATAAACGACTTTTTTCAGACAACTGAATCCCTATGTAACTGCAAATCTCAGAAGAGCCCACACACTCAGCTCTTAACCCCAGTGTGCAGAAAGTGTCAAAACGTGTTTTTCAGCCCGAAATAAACGCGTTTTTTCAGACAACTGAATCCCTATGTAACTGCAAGGCTCAGAAGAGCCCACTCACTCTGCTCTTAACCCCAGTGTGCAGAAAGTGTCAAAACGTGTTTTTCAGCAGAAATAAACGCCTTTTTTCAGACAACTGAATCCCTATGTAACTGCAAGGCTCAGAAGAGCCCACACACTCAGCTCTTAATCCCAGTGTGCAGAAAGTGTCAAAACATGTTTTTCAGCAGAAATAAACATGTTTCTGCAAGTTTGGTCAACCCCATGTCAGTTATGGGGCAGTAACAGCACTTTTTTCAAAACGTGTTTTTCAGCCCGAAATAAACGCTTTTTTTCAGACAACTGAATCCCTATGTAACTGCAAGGCTCAGAAGAGCCCACACACTCAGCTCTTAATCCCAGTGTGCAGAAAGTGTCAAAACATGTTTTTCAGCAGAAATAAACATGTTTCTGCAAGTTTGGTCAACCCCATGTAAGTTATGGGGCAGTAACAGCACTTTTTTCAAAACGTGTTTTTCAGCCCGAAATAAACGCGTTTTTTCAGACAACTGAATCCCTATGTAACTGCAAGGCTCAGAAGAGCCCATATACTCTGCTCTTAACCCCAGTGTGCAGAAAGTGTTAAAACATGTTTTTCAGCAGAAATAAACATGTTTCTGCAAGTTTGGTCAACCCCATGTAAGTTATGGGGCAGTAACAGCACTTTTTTCAAAACGTGTTTTTCAGCCCGAAATAAACGCGTTTTTTCAGACAACTGAATCCCTATGTAACTGCAAGGCTCAGAAGAGCCCACACACTCTGCTCTTAACCCCAGTGTGCAGAAAGTGTCAAAACGTGTTTTTCAACAGAAATAAACATGTTTCTGGAAGTTTGGTCAACCCCAAGTAAGTTATGGGGCAGTTACAGTACACTTTTCAAAACGTGTTTTTCAGCCCGAAATAAACACGTTTTTTCAGACAACTGAATCCCTATGTAACTGCAAAGCTTAGAAGAGCCCACACACTCAGCTCTTAACCCCAGTGTGCAGAAAGTGTCAAAACATGTTTTTCAGCAGAAATAAACATGTTTCTGCAAGTTTGGTCAACCCCATGTAAGTTATGGGGCAGTAACAGCACTTTTTTCAAAACGTGTTTTTCAGCCCGAAATAAACGCGTTTCTTCAGACAACTGAATCCCTATGTAACTGCAAGGCTCAGAAGAGCCCACACACTCTGCTCTTAACCCCAGTGTGCAGAAAGTGTCAAAACATGTTTTTCAGCAGAAATAAACATGTTTCTGCAAGTTTGGTTAACCCCATGTAAGTTATGGGGCAGTAACAGCACTTTTTTCAAAACGTGTTTTTCAGCCCGAAATAAACGCGTTTTTTCAGACAACTGAATCCCTATGTAACTGCAAGGCTCAGAAGAGCCCATATACTCTGCTCTTAACCCCAGTGTGCAGAAAGTGTTAAAACATGTTTTTCAGCAGAAATAAACATGTTTCTGCAAGTTTGGTCAACCCCAGGTAAGTTATGGGGCAGTAACAGCACTTTTTTCAAAACGTGTTTTTCAGCCCGAAATAAACGCGTTTCTTCAGACAACTGAATCCCTATGTAACTGCAAGGCTCAGATGAGCCCACACACTCTGCTCTTAACCCCAGTGTGCAGAAAGTGTCAAAACGTGTTTTTCAGCAGAAATAAACATATTTCTGCAAGTTTGGTCAACCCCATGTAACTTATTGGGCAGTAACAGCACTTTTTTCAAAACGTGTTTTTCAGCCCGAAATAAACGCGTTTTTTCAGACAACTGAATCCCTATGTAACTGCAAGGCTCAGAAGAGCCCACACACTCTGCTCTTAACCCCAGAGTGCAGAAAGTGTCAAAACGTGTTTTTCAGCAGAAATAAACATGTTTCTGCAAGTTTGGTCAACCCCATGTAAGTTATGGGGCAGTTACAGTACACTTTTCAAAACGTGTTTTTCAGCCCGAAATAAACGCCTTTTTTCAGACAACTGAATCCCTATGTAACTGCAAGGCTCAGAAGAGCCCACACACTCTGCTCTTAACCCCAGAGTGCAGAAAGTGTCAAAACGTGTTTTTCAGCAGAAATAAACATGTTTCTGCAAGTTTGGTCAACCCCATGTAAGTTATGGGGCAGTTACAGTTCACTTTTCAAAACGTGTTTTTCAGCCCGAAATAAACGCCTTTTTTCAGACAACTGAATCCCTATGTAACTGCAAGGCTCAGAAGAGCCCACACACTCAGCTCTTAATCCCAGTGTGCAGAAAGTGTCAAAACATGTTTTTCAGCAGAAATAAACATGTTTCTGCAAGTTTGGTCAACCCCATGTAAGTTATGGGGCAGTAACAGCACTTTTTTCAAAACGTGTTTTTCAGCCCGAAATAAACGCGTTTTTTCAGACAACTGAATCCCTATGTAACTGCAAGGCTCAGAAGAGCACACACACTCTGCTCTTAACCCCAGTGTGCAGAAAGTGTCGAAACGTGTTTTTCAGCAGAAATAAACGCCTTTTTTCAGACAACTGAATCCCTATGTAACTGCAAGGCTCAGAAGAGCCCACACACTCAGCTCTCAATCCCAGTGTGCAGAAAGTGTCAAAACATGTTTTTCAGCAGAAATAAACATGTTTCTGCACGTTTGGTCAACCCCATGTAAGTTATGGGGCAGAAACAGCACTTTTTTCAAAACGTGTTTTTCAGCCCGAAATAAACCCGTTTTTTCAGACAACTGAATCCCTATGTAACTGCAAGGCTCAGAAGAGCACACACACTCTGCTCTTAACCCCAGTGTGCAGAAAGTGTCAAAACGTGTTTTTCAGCAGAAATAAACATGTTTCTGCAAGTTTGGTCAACCCCATGTAACTTATTGGGCAGTAACAGCACTTTTTTCAAAACGTGTTTTTCAGCCCGAAATAAACGCGTTTTTTCAGACAACTGAATCCCTATGTAAGTGCAAGGCTCAGAAGAGCCCACACACTCTGCTCTTAACCCCAGAGTGCAGAAAGTGTCAAAACGTGTTTTTCAGCAGAAATAAACATGTTTCTGCAAGTTTGGTCAACCCCATGTAAGTTATCGGGCAGTTACAGTACACTTTTCAAAACGTGTTTTTCAGCCCGAAATAAACGACTTTTTTCAGACAACTGAATCCCTATGTAACTGCAAATCTCAGAAGAGCCCACACACTCAGCTCTTAACCCCAGTGTGCAGAAAGTGTCAAAACGTGTTTTTCAGCCCGAAATAAACGCGTTTTTTCAGACAACTGAATCCCTATGTAACTGCAAGGCTCAGAAGAGCCCACTCACTCTGCTCTTAACCCCAGTGTGCAGAAAGTGTCAAAACGTGTTTTTCAGCAGAAATAAACGCCTTTTTTCAGACAACTGAATCCCTATGTAACTGCAAGGCTCAGAAGAGCCCACACACTCAGCTCTTAATCCCAGTGTGCAGAAAGTGTCAAAACATGTTTTTCAGCAGAAATAAACATGTTTCTGCAAGTTTGGTCAACCCCATGTCAGTTATGGGGCAGTAACAGCACTTTTTTCAAAACGTGTTTTTCAGCCCGAAATAAACGCGTTTTTTCAGACAACTGAATCCCTATGTAACTGCAAGGCTCAGAAGAGCCCACACACTCAGCTCTTAATCCCAGTGTGCAGAAAGTGTCAAAACATGTTTTTCAGCAGAAATAAACATGTTTCTGCAAGTTTGGTCAACCCCATGTAAGTTATGGGGCAGTAACAGCACTTTTTTCAAAACGTGTTTTTCAGCCCGAAATAAACGCGTTTTTTCAGACAACTGAATCCCTATGTAACTGCAAGGCTCAGAAGAGCCCATATACTCTGCTCTTAACCCCAGTGTGCAGAAAGTGTTAAAACATGTTTTTCAGCAGAAATAAACATGTTTCTGCAAGTTTGGTCAACCCCATGTAAGTTATGGGGCAGTAACAGCACTTTTTTCAAAACGTGTTTTTCAGCCCGAAATAAACGCGTTTTTTCAGACAACTGAATCCCTATGTAACTGCAAGGCTCAGAAGAGCCCACACACTCTGCTCTTAACCCCAGTGTGCAGAAAGTGTCAAAACGTGTTTTTCAACAGAAATAAACATGTTTCTGGAAGTTTGGTCAACCCCAAGTAAGTTATGGGGCAGTTACAGTACACTTTTCAAAACGTGTTTTTCAGCCCGAAATAAACACGTTTTTTCAGACAACTGAATCCCTATGTAACTGCAAAGCTTAGAAGAGCCCACACACTCAGCTCTTAACCCCAGTGTGCAGAAAGTGTCAAAACGTGTTTTTCAGCCCGAAATAAACGCGTTTTTTCAGACAACTGAATCCCTATGTAACTGCAAGGCTCAGAAGAGCCCACTCACTCTGCTCTTAACCCCAGTGTGCAGAAAGTGTCAAAACGTGTTTTTCAGCAGAAATAAACGCCCTTTTTCAGACAACTGAATCCCTATGTAACTGCAAGGCTCAGAAGAGCCCACACACTCAGCTCTTAATCCCAGTGTGCAGAAAGTGTCAAAACATGTTTTTCAGCAGAAATAAACATGTTTCTGCAAGTTTGGTCAACCCCATGTCAGTTATGGGGCAGTAACAGCACTTTTTTCAAAACGTGTTTTTCAGCCCGAAATAAACGCGTTTTTTCAGACAACTGAATCCCTATGTAACTGCAAGGCTCAGAAGAGCCCACACACTCAGCTCTTAATCCCAGTGTGCAGAAAGTGTCAAAACATGTTTTTCAGCAGAAATAAACATGTTTCTGCAAGTTTGGTCAACCCCATGTAAGTTATGGGGCAGTAACAGCACTTTTTTCAAAACGTGTTTTTCAGCCCGAAATAAACGCGTTTTTTCAGACAACTGAATCCCTATGTAACTGCAAGGCTCAGAAGAGCCCACACACTCTGCTCTTAACCCCAGTGTGCAGAAAGTGTCAAAACGTGTTTTTCAACAGAAATAAACATGTTTCTGGAAGTTTGGTCAACCCCAAGTAAGTTATGGGGCAGTTACAGTACACTTTTCAAAACGTGTTTTTCAGCCCGAAATAAACACGTTTTTTCAGACAACTGAATCCCTATGTAACTGCAAAGCTTAGAAGAGCCCACACACTCAGCTCTTAACCCCAGTGTGCAGAAAGTGTCAAAACGTGTTTTTCAGCAGAAATAAACGCCTTTTTTCAGACAACTGAATCCCTATGTAACTGCAAGGCTCAGAAGAGCCCACACACTCAGCTCTCAATCCCAGTGTGCAGAAAGTGTCAAAACATGTTTTTCAGCAGAAATAAACATGTTTCTGCAAGTTTGGTCAACCCCATGTAAGTTATGGGGCAGTAACAGCACTTTTTTCAAAACGTGTTTTTCAGCCCGAAATAAACGCGTTTTTTCAGACAACTGAATCCCTATGTAACTGCAAGGCTCAGAAGAGCACACACACTCTGCTCTTAACCCCAGTGTGCAGAAAGTGTCAAAACGTGTTTTTCAGCAGAAATAAACGCCTTTTTTCAGACAACTGAATCCCTATGTAACTGCAAGGCTCAGAAGAGCCCACACACTCAGCTCTCAATCCCAGTGTGCAGAAAGTGTCAAAACATGTTTTTCAGCAGAAATAAACATGTTTCTGCAAGTTTGGTCAACCCCATGTAAGTTATGGGGCAGAAACAGCACTTTTTTCAAAACGTGTTTTTCAGCCCGAAATAAACCCGTTTTTTCAGACAACTGAATCCCTATGTAACTGCAAGGCTCAGAAGAGCACACACACTCTGCTCTTAACCCCAGTGTGCAGAAAGTGTCAAAACGTGTTTTTCAGCAGAAATAAACATGTTTCTGCAAGTTTGGTCAACCCCATGTAACTTATTGGGCAGTAACAGCACTTTTTTCAAAACGTGTTTTTCAGCCCGAAATAAACGCGTTTTTTCAGACAACTGAATCCCTATGTAAGTGCAAGGCTCAGAAGAGCCCACACACTCTGCTCTTAACCCCAGAGTGCAGAAAGTGTCAAAACGTGTTTTTCAGCAGAAATAAACATGTTTCTGCAAGTTTGGTCAACCCCATGTAAGTTATCGGGCAGTTACAGTACACTTTTCAAAACGTGTTTTTCAGCCCGAAATAAACGACTTTTTTCAGACAACTGAATCCCTATGTAACTGCAAATCTCAGAAGAGCCCACACACTCAGCTCTTAACCCCAGTGTGCAGAAAGTGTCAAAACGTGTTTTTCAGACCGAAATAAACGCGTTTTTTCAGACAACTGAATCCCTATGTAACTGCAAGGCTCAGAAGAGCCCACTCACTCTGCTCTTAACCCCAGTGTGCAGAAAGTGTCAAAACGTGTTTTTCAGCAGAAATAAACGCCTTTTTTCAGACAACTGAATCCCTATGTAACTGCAAGGCTCAGAAGAGCCCACACACTCAGCTCTTAATCCCAGTGTGCAGAAAGTGTCAAAACATGTTTTTCAGCAGAAATAAACATGTTTCTGCAAGTTTGGTCAACCCCATGTCAGTTATGGGGCAGTAACAGCACTTTTTTCAAAACGTGTTCTTCAGCCCGAAATAAACGCTTTTTTTCAGAAAACTGAATCCCTATGTAACTGCAAGGCTCAGAAGAGCCCACACACTCAGCTCTTAATCCCAGTGTGCAGAAAGTGTCAAAACATGTTTTTCAGCAGAAATAAACATGTTTCTGCAAGTTTGGTCAACCCCATGTAAGTTATGGGGCAGTAACAGCACTTTTTTCAAAACGTGTTTTTCAGCCCGAAATAAACGCGTTTTTTCAGACAACTGAATCCCTATGTAACTGCAAGGCTCAGAAGAGCCCATATACTCTGCTCTTAACCCCAGTGTGCAGAAAGTGTTAAAACATGTTTTTCAGCAGAAATAAACATGTTTCTGCAAGTTTGGTCAACCCCATGTAAGTTATGGGGCAGTAACAGCACTTTTTTCAAAACGTGTTTTTCAGCCCGAAATAAACGCGTTTTTTCAGACAACTGAATCCCTATGTAACTGCAAGGCTCAGAAGAGCCCACACACTCTGCTCTTAACCCCAGTGTGCAGAAAGTGTCAAAACGTGTTTTTCAACAGAAATAAACATGTTTCTGGAAGTTTGGTCAACCCCAAGTAAGTTATGGGGCAGTTACAGTACACTTTTCAAAACGTGTTTTTCAGCCCGAAATAAACACGTTTTTTCAGACAACTGAATCCCTATGTAACTGCAAAGCTTAGAAGAGCCCACACACTCAGCTCTTAACCCCAGTGTGCAGAAAGTGTCAAAACATGTTTTTCAGCAGAAATAAAATGTTTCTGCAAGTTTGGTCAACCCCATGTAAGTTATGGGGCAGTAACAGCACTTTTTTCAAAACGTGTTTTTCAGCCCGAAATAAACGCGTTTCTTCAGACAACTGAATCCCTATGTAACTGCAAGGCTCAGAAGAGCCCACACACTCTGCTCTTAACCCCAGTGTGCAGAAAGTGTCAAAACATGTTTTTCAGCAGAAATAAACATGTTTCTGCAAGTTTGGTTAACCCCATGTAAGTTATGGGGCAGTAACAGCACTTTTTTCAAAACGTGTTTTTCAGCCCGAAATAAACGCGTTTTTTCAGACAACTGAATCCCTATGTAACTGCAAGGCTCAGAAGAGCCCATATACTCTGCTCTTAACCCCAGTGTGCAGAAAGTGTCAAAACGTGTTTTTCAGCAGAAATAAACATATTTCTGCAAGTTTGGTCAACCCCATGTAACTTATTGGGCAGTAACAGCACTTTTTTCAAAACGTGTTTTTCAGCCCGAAATAAACGCGTTTTTTCAGACAACTGAATCCCTATGTAACTGCAAGGCTCAGAAGAGCCCACACACTCTGCTCTTAACCCCAGAGTGCAGAAAGTGTCAAAACGTGTTTTTCAGCAGAAATAAACATGTTTCTGCAAGTTTGGTCAACCCCATGTAAGTTATGGGGCAGTTACAGTACACTTTTCAAAACGTGTTTTTCAGCCCGAAATAAACGCCTTTTTTCAGACAACTGAATCCCTATGTAACTGCAAGGCTCAGAAGAGCCCACACACTCAGCTCTTAATCCCAGTGTGCAGAAAGTGTCAAAACATGTTTTTCAGCAGAAATAAACATGTTTCTGCAAGTTTGGTCAACCCCATGTAAGTTATGGGGCAGTAACAGCACTTTTTTCAAAACGTGTTTTTCAGCCCGAAATAAACGCGTTTTTTCAGACAACTGAATCCCTATGTAACTGCAAGGCTCAGAAGAGCACACACACTCTGCTCTTAACCCCAGTGTGCAGAAAGTGTCAAAACGTGTTTTTCAGCAGAAATAAACGCCTTTTTTCAGACAACTGAATCCCTATGTAACTGCAAGGCTCAGAAGAGCCCACACACTCAGCTCTCAATCCCAGTGTGCAGAAAGTGTCAAAACATGTTTTTCAGCAGAAATAAACATGTTTCTGCAAGTTTGGTCAACCCCATGTAAGTTATGGGGCAGAAACAGCACTTTTTTCAAAACGTGTTTTTCAGCCCGAAATAAATCCGTTTTTTCAGACAACTGAATCCCTATGTAACTGCAAGGCTCAGAAGAGCACACACACTCTGCTCTTAACCCCAGTGTGCAGAAAGTGTCAAAACGTGTTTTTCAGCAGAAATAAACATGTTTCTGCAAGTTTGGTCAACCCCATGTAACTTATTGGGCAGTAACAGCACTTTTTTCAAAACGTGTTTTTCAGCCCGAAATAAACGCGTTTTTTCAGACAACTGAATCCCTATGTAAGTGCAAGGCTCAGAAGAGCCCACACACTCTGCTCTTAACCCCAGAGTGCAGAAAGTGTCAAAACGTGTTTTTCAGCAGAAATAAACATGTTTCTGCAAGTTTGGTCAACCCCATGTAAGTTATCGGGCAGTTACAGTACACTTTTCAAAACGTGTTTTTCAGCCCGAAATAAACGACTTTTTTCAGACAACTGAATCCCTATGTAACTGCAAATCTCAGAAGAGCCCACACACTCAGCTCTTAACCCCAGTGTGCAGAAAGTGTCAAAACGTGTTTTTCAGCCCGAAATAAACGCGTTTTTTCAGACAACTGAATCCCTATGTAACTGCAAGGCTCAGAAGAGCCCACTCACTCTGCTCTTAACCCCAGTGTGCAGAAAGTGTCAAAACGTGTTTTTCAGCAGAAATAAACGCCTTTTTTCAGACAACTGAATCCCTATGTAACTACAAGGCTCAGAAGAGCCCACACACTCAGCTCTTAATCCCAGTGTGCAGAAAGTGTCAAAACATGTTTTTCAGCAGAAATAAACATGTTTCTGCAAGTTTGGTCAACCCCATGTCAGTTATGGGGCAGTAACAGCACTTTTTTCAAAACGTGTTTTTCAGCCCGAAATAAACGCGTTTTTTCAGACAACTGAATCCCTATGTAACTGCAAGGCTCAGAAGAGCCCACACACTCAGCTCTTAATCCCAGTGTGCAGAAAGTGTCAAAACATGTTTTTCAGCAGAAATAAACATGTTTCTGCAAGTTTGGTCAACCCCATGTAAGTTATGGGGCAGTAACAGCACTTTTTTCAAAACGTGTTTTTCAGCCCGAAATAAACGCGTTTTTTCAGACAACTGAATCCCTATGTAACTGCAAGGCTCAGAAGAGCCCATATACTCTGCTCTTAACCCCAGTGTGCAGAAAGTGTCAAAACATGTTTTTCAGCAGAAATAAACATGTTTCTTCAAGTTTGGTCAACCCCATGTAAGTTATGGGGCAGTAACAGCACTTTTTTCAAAACGTGTTTTTCAGCCCGAAATAAACGCGTTTCTTCAGACAACTGAATCCCTATGTAACTGCAAGGCTCAGAAGAGCCCACACACTCTGCTCTTAACCCCAGTGTGCAGAAAGTGTCAAAACATGTTTTTCAGCAGAAATAAACATGTTTCTGCAAGTTTGGTTAACCCCATGTAAGTTATGGGGCAGTAACAGCACTTTTTTCAAAACGTGTTTTTCAGCCCGAAATAAACGCGTTTTTTCAGACAACTGAATCCCTATGTAACTGCAAGGCTCAGAAGAGCCCATATACTCTGCTCTTAACTCCAGTGTGCAGAAAGTGTTAAAACATGTTTTTCAGCAGAAATAAACATGTTTCTGCAAGTTTGGTCAACCCCAGGTAAGTTATGGGGCAGTAACAGCACTTTTTTCAAAACGTGTTTTTCAGCCCGAAATAAACGCGTTTCTTCAGACAACTGAATCCCTATGTAACTGCAAGGCTCAGATGAGCCCACACACTCTGCTCTTAACCCCAGTGTGCAGAAAGTGTCAAAACGTGTTTTTCAGCAGAAATAAACATATTTCTGCAAGTTTGGTCAACCCCATGTAACTTATTGGGCAGTAACAGCACTTTTTTCAAAACGTGTTTTTCAGCCCGAAATAAACGCGTTTTTTCAGACAACTGAATCCCTATGTAACTGCAAGGCTCAGAAGAGCCCACACACTCTGCTCTTAACCCCAGAGTGCAGAAAGTGTCAAAACGTGTTTTTCAGCAGAAATAAACATGTTTCTGCAAGTTTGGTCAACCCCATGTAAGTTATGGGGCAGTTACAGTACACTTTTCAAAACGTGTTTTTCAGCCCGAAATAAACGCCTTTTTTCAGACAACTGAATCCCTATGTAACTGCAAGGCTCAGAAGAGCCCACACACTCAGCTCTTAATCCCAGTGTGCAGAAAGTGTCAAAACATGTTTTTCAGCAGAAATAAACATGTTTCTGCAAGTTTGGTCAACCCCATGTAAGTTATGGGGCAGTAACAGCACTTTTTTCAAAACGTGTTTTTCAGCCCGAAATAAACGCGTTTTTTCAGACAACTGAATCCCTATGTAACTGCAAGGCTCAGAAGAGCACACACACTCTGCTCTTAACCCCAGTGTGCAGAAAGTGTCAAAACGTGTTTTTCAGCAGAAATAAACGCCTTTTTTCAGACAACTGAATCCCTATGTAACTGC